>NW_027439085.1:0-77500 GCF_033958435.1 Carettochelys insculpta
AAAGTCCGGCAGGGACAGCAGGTCAACCCCGGCCGCTTTAGCAGAGGTTGACCTGGTGTCCGATTCGCTCCCCGGGCACCAGGTCAACCTCGCGCGCTTTAGCAGAGGTTGACCTGGTGTCAGATTCGCTCCCCGGGCACCAGGTCAACCTAGGGCGCTTTAGCGGAGGTTGACCTGGTGTCCGATTCGCTCCCCGGGCACCAGGTCAACCTCGGGCGCTTTAGCGGAGGTTGACCTGGTGTCCGATTCGCTCCCCGGGCACCAGGTCAACCTCGGGCGCTTTAGCAGAGGTTGACCTGGTGTCAGATTCGCTCCCCGGGCACCAGGTCAACCTCGGGCGCTTTAGCAGAGGTTGACCTGGTGTCCGATTCGCTCCCCGGGCACCAGGTAAACCGTGGCCGCTTTCAGCGGAGGTTGACCTGGTGGCCGATCCCCTCCTCGGGCTCCAAGTCCGGCAGGGACAACAGGTCAACCCCGGTCCCAGGCTGGAGAGAAAAAATTTCTAAGTCCGGCAGGGACAACAGGTCAACCCCGGTCCCAGGCTGGAGAGAAAAATTTTCTAAGTCCGGCAGGGACAACAGGTCAACCCCGGTACCGGGCTGGAGAGAAAAATTTTCTAAGTCCGGCAGGGACAGCAGGTCAACCCCGGCCGCTTTAGCAGAGGTTGACCTGGTGTCCGATTCGCTCCCCGGGCACCAGGTCAACCTCTGGCGCTTTAGCAGAGGTTGACCTGGTGTCAGATTCGCTCCCCGGGCACCAGGTCAACCTCGGGCGCTTTAGCAGAGGTTGACCTGGTGTCCGATTCGCTCCCCGGGCACCAGGTAAACCGTGGCCGCTTTCAGCGGAGGTTGACCTGGTGGCCGATTCCCTCCCCGGGCACCAGGTCAACCTCCGCTGCTTTCAGCGGGGGTTGACCTGGTGGCCCATTCGCTCCCCGGGCACCAGGTCAACCGCACCCTTTTTCGGCCGCCTTCGCCTCCAAATTTTTCCCCCCGTTTCCTTACCCACTCCTCAGTCACTTCATACGCCCTCCCCCTTACATCCACCGTACGCAACACCTCCACCGGGCTTAATAGTCCACAACCGAGACCCAGGGCCTTCCCCGCTCTCAACAACCTCCACCCACAGTCCCCCTCCACCGGGCTTAATAGTCCACAACCGGGACCCAGGGCCTTCCCCGCTCTCAACAACCTCCACCCACGGTCCCCCTCCACCGGGCTTAATAGTCCACAACCGGGACCCAGGGCCTTCCCCGCTCTCAACAACCTCCACCCACGGTCCCCCTCCACCGGGCTTAATAGTCCACAACCGAGACCCAGGGCCTTCCCCGCTCTCAACAACCTCCACCCACGGTCCCCCTCCACCGGGCTTAATAGTCCACAACCGGGACCCAGGGCCTTCCCCGCTCTCAACAACCTCCACCCACGGTCCCCCTCCACCGGGCTTAATAGTCCACAACCGAGACCCAGGGCCTTCCCCGCTCTCAACAACCTCCACCCACGGTCCCCCTCCACCGGGCTTAATAGTCCACAACCGGGACCCAGGGCCTTCCCCGCTCTCAACAACCTCCACCCACGGTCCCCCTCCACCGGGCTTAATAGTCCACAACCGGGACCCAGGGCCTTCCCCGCTCTCAACAACCTCCACCCACGGTCCCCCTCCACCGGGCTTAATAGTCCACAACCGGGACCCAGGGCCTTCCCCGCTCTCAACAACCTCCACCCACGGTCCCCCTCCACCGGGCTTAATAGTCCACAACCGAGACCCAGGGCCTTCCCCGCTCTCAACAACCTCCACCCACGGTCCCCCTCCACCGGGCTTAATAGTCCACAACCGGGACCCAGGGCCTTCCCCGCTCTCAACAACCTCCACCCACGGTCCCCCTCCACCGGGCTTAATAGTCCACAACCGGGACCCAGGGCCTTCCCCGCTCTCAACCACCTCCACCCACGGTCCCCCTCCACCGGGCTTAATAGTCCACAACCGAGACCCAGGGCCTTCCCCGCTCTCAACAACCTCCACCCACGGTCCCCCTCCACCGGGCTTAATAGTCCACAACCGGGACCCAGGGCCTTCCACGCTCTCAACAACCTCCACCCACGGTCCCCCTCCACCGGGCTTAATAGTCCACAACCGAGACCCAGGGCCTTCCCCGCTCTCAACCACCTCCACCCACGGTCCCCCTCCACCGGGCTTAATAGTCCACAACCGAGACCCAGGGCCTTCCCCGCTCTCAACCACCTCCACCCACGGTCCCCCTCCACCGGGCTTAATAGTCCACAACCGAGACCCAGGGCCTTCCCCGCTCTCAACCACCTCCACCCACGGTCCCCCTCCACCGGGCTTAATAGTCCACAACCGAGACCCAGGGCCTTCCCCGCTCTCAACAACCTCCACCCACGGTCCCCCAAGACGCACGTTCCAAGCCTTAACCCTCAGACCATCCACCCCCCGGGGGGGACCCCACACCCACCTGACTCCAACTCACTCCCACCAAAAACACCACCACCGCCACCGCCTCAACGGCCTGCCCCACCCAGCACTCCCACACACACACCTGCCCCACCAACGCTCCACACACGCTTTCTTCCCTCTCCCCGACCCGACCCAAGCCATCGCACCGCACCGGGTGAGGGCCTAAGCTTCCTCGCCCGCCCCCCCCGCCCCCGACACGCAGGCAGGCAGAGGGAAAGGCCTCAGCGCCCCCCAGGACCGTCGCGCCGCCTTGGCCTCACGGCTTCCCTGCTCCCGCACGGCAGACACACGCCCCGCTCTACCCCCGCTGGGGCCAAAAGCTGCCTACGGCACCTGGGATTCCCAGGCGGTCACCCATCCAGGTACTAGCCAGGCCCGGGACGGTTTACCTTCCGAGATCGGACGAGATCGGGGGCATTCGGTCCGGTATGGCCGTAGGCCCCCGCCTCCCCGGGCTTTAGCGTCAGCAGCCTGGCCTCAGTCAGCCGGGCCCAAACAATTAACCCGGAGGCCGGGCCGAGGGAAAACTTCCTCCGAGCCGGCCCAAGGGGAAGGGAGGACGAGGACGCCGGGCCCGGGAGGTGACAGGACGTGCACGTCAGACCCGGGAAGCTGTGTGCCCCGAGGTTAACCCCCGGGCCGGGGCGGGGAGAGAAAAATGTTCTAAGTCCGGTAGGGACAGCAGGTCAACCCCGGTCCGAGGCGGGGAGAGAAAAAATTTCTAAGTCCTGCAGGGACAACAGGTCAACCCCGGTCCCAGGCGGGAGAGAAAAATTTTCAAAGTCCGGCAGGGACAGCAGGTCAACCCCGGCCGCTTTAGCAGAGGTTGACCTGGTGTCCGATTCGCTCCCCGGGCACCAGGTCAACCTCGCGCGCTTTAGCAGAGGTTGACCTGGTGTCAGATTCGCTCCCCGGGCACCAGGTCAACCTCGGGCGCTTTAGCGGAGGTTGACCTGGTGTCCGATTCGCTCCCCGGGCACCAGGTCAACCTCGGGCGCTTTAGCGGAGGTTGACCTGGTGTCCGATTCGCTCCCCGGGCACCAGGTCAACCTCGGGCGCTTTAGCAGAGGTTGACCTGGTGTCAGATTCGCTCCCCGGGCACCAGGTCAACCTCGGGCGCTTTAGCAGAGGTTGACCTGGTGTCCGATTCGCTCCCCGGGCACCAGGTAAACCGTGGCCGCTTTCAGCGGAGGTTGACCTGGTGGCCGATCCCCTCCTCGGGCTCCAAGTCCGGCAGGGACAACAGGTCAACCCCGGTCCCAGGCTGGAGAGAAAAAATTTCTAAGTCCGGCAGGGACAACAGGTCAACCCCGGTCCCAGGCTGGAGAGAAAAATTTTCTAAGTCCGGCAGGGACAACAGGTCAACCCCGGTACCGGGCTGGAGAGAAAAATTTTCTAAGTCCGGCAGGGACAGCAGGTCAACCCCGGCCGCTTTAGCAGAGGTTGACCTGGTGTCCGATTCGCTCCCCGGGCACCAGGTCAACCTCTGGCGCTTTAGCAGAGGTTGACCTGGTGTCAGATTCGCTCCCCGGGCACCAGGTCAACCTCGGGCGCTTTAGCAGAGGTTGACCTGGTGTCCGATTCGCTCCCCGGGCACCAGGTAAACCGTGGCCGCTTTCAGCGGAGGTTGACCTGGTGGCCGATTCCCTCCCCGGGCACCAGGTCAACCTCCGCTGCTTTCAGCGGGGGTTGACCTGGTGGCCCATTCGCTCCCCGGGCACCAGGTCAACCTCCGCTGCTTTCAGCGGGGGTTGACCTGGTGGCCCATTCGCTCCCCGGGCACCAGGTCAACCGCACCCTTTTTCGGCCGCCTTCGCCTCCAAATTTTTCCCCCCGTTTCCTTACCCACTCCTCAGTCACTTCATACGCCCTCCCCCTTACATCCACCGTACGCAACACCTCCACCGGGCTTAATAGTCCACAACCGAGACCCAGGGCCTTCCCCGCTCTCAACAACCTCCACCCACAGTCCCCCTCCACCGGGCTTAATAGTCCACAACCGGGACCCAGGGCCTTCCCCGCTCTCAACAACCTCCACCCACGGTCCCCCTCCACCGGGCTTAATAGTCCACAACCGAGACCCAGGGCCTTCCCCGCTCTCAACAACCTCCACCCACGGTCCCCCTCCACCGGGCTTAATAGTCCACAACCGGGACCCAGGGCCTTCCCCGCTCTCAACAACCTCCACCCACGGTCCCCCTCCACCGGGCTTAATAGTCCACAACCGGGACCCAGGGCCTTCCCCGCTCTCAACAACCTCCACCCACGGTCCCCCTCCACCGGGCTTAATAGTCCACAACCGGGACCCAGGGCCTTCCCCGCTCTCAACAACCTCCACCCACGGTCCCCCTCCACCGGGCTTAATAGTCCACAACCGAGACCCAGGGCCTTCCCCGCTCTCAACAACCTCCACCCACGGTCCCCCTCCACCGGGCTTAATAGTCCACAACCGGGACCCAGGGCCTTCCCCGCTCTCAACAACCTCCACCCACGGTCCCCCTCCACCGGGCTTAATAGTCCACAACCGGGACCCAGGGCCTTCCCCGCTCTCAACAACCTCCACCCACGGTCCCCCTCCACCGGGCTTAATAGTCCACAACCGGGACCCAGGGCCTTCCCCGCTCTCAACAACCTCCACCCACGGTCCCCCTCCACCGGGCTTAATAGTCCACAACCGGGACCCAGGGCCTTCCCCGCTCTCAACAACCTCCACCCACGGTCCCCCTCCACCGGGCTTAATAGTCCACAACCGAGACCCAGGGCATTCCCCGCTCTCAACAACCTCCACCCACGGTCCCCCTCCACCGGGCTTAATAGTCCACAACCGGGACCCAGGGCCTTCCACGCTCTCAACAACCTCCACCCACGGTCCCCCTCCACCGGGCTTAATAGTCCACAACCGAGACCCAGGGCCTTCCCCGCTCTCAACCACCTCCACCCACGGTCCCCCTCCACCGGGCTTAATAGTCCACAACCGAGACCCAGGGCCTTCCCCGCTCTCAACCACCTCCACCCACGGTCCCCCTCCACCGGGCTTAATAGTCCACAACCGAGACCCAGGGCCTTCCCCGCTCTCAACCACCTCCACCCACGGTCCCCCTCCACCGGGCTTAATAGTCCACAACCGAGACCCAGGGCCTTCCCCGCTCTCAACAACCTCCCCCCACGGTCCCCCAAGACGCACGTTCCAAGCCTTAACCCTCAGACCATCCACCCCTTGGGGGGGACCCCACACCCACCTGACCCCAACTCACTCCCACCAAAAACACCACCACCGCCACCGCCTCAACGGCCTGCCCCACCCAGCACTCCCACACACACACCTGCCCCACCAACGCTCCACACACGCTTTCTTCCCTCTCCCCGACCCGACCCAAGCCATCGCACCGCACCGGGTGAGGGCCTAAGCTTCCTCGCCCGCCCCCCCCGCCCCCGACACGCAGGCAGGCAGAGGGAAAGGCCTCAGCGCCCCCCAGGACCGTCGCGCCGCCTTGGCCTCACGGCTTCCCTGCTCCCGCACGGCAGACACACGCCCCGCTCTACCCCCGCTGGGGCCAAAAGCTGCCTACGGCACCTGGGATTCCCAGGCGGTCACCCATCCAGGTACTAGCCAGGCCCGGGACGGTTTACCTTCCGAGATCGGACGAGATCGGGGGCATTCGGTCCGGTATGGCCGTAGGCCCCCGCCTCCCCGGGCTTTAGCGTCAGCAGCCTGGCCTCAGTCAGCCGGGCCCAAACAATTAACCCGGAGGCCGGGCCGAGGGAAAACTTCCTCCGAGCCGGCCCAAGGGGAAGGGAGGACGAGGACGCCGGGCCCGGGAGGTGACAGGACGTGCACGTCAGACCCGGGAAGCTGTGTGCCCCGAGGTTAACCCCCGGGCCGGGGCGGGGAGAGAAAAATGTTCTAAGTCCGGTAGGGACAGCAGGTCAACCCCGGTCCGAGGCGGGGAGAGAAAAAATTTCTAAGTCCTGCAGGGACAACAGGTCAACCCCGGTCCCAGGCGGGAGAGAAAAATTTTCAAAGTCCGGCAGGGACAGCAGGTCAACCCCGGCCGCTTTAGCAGAGGTTGACCTGGTGTCCGATTCGCTCCCCGGGCACCAGGTCAACCTCGCGCGCTTTAGCAGAGGTTGACCTGGTGTCAGATTCGCTCCCCGGGCACCAGGTCAACCTCGGGCGCTTTAGCGGAGGTTGACCTGGTGTCCGATTCGCTCCCCGGGCACCAGGTCAACCTCGGGCGCTTTAGCGGAGGTTGACCTGGTGTCCGATTCGCTCCCCGGGCACCAGGTCAACCTCGGGCGCTTTAGCAGAGGTTGACCTGGTGTCAGATTCGCTCCCCGGGCACCAGGTCAACCTCGGGCGCTTTAGCAGAGGTTGACCTGGTGTCCGATTCGCTCCCCGGGCACCAGGTAAACCGTGGCCGCTTTCAGCGGAGGTTGACCTGGTGGCCGATCCCCTCCTCGGGCTCCAAGTCCGGCAGGGACAACAGGTCAACCCCGGTCCCAGGCTGGAGAGAAAAAATTTCTAAGTCCGGCAGGGACAACAGGTCAACCCCGGTCCCAGGCTGGAGAGAAAAATTTTCTAAGTCCGGCAGGGACAACAGGTCAACCCCGGTACCGGGCTGGAGAGAAAAATTTTCTAAGTCCGGCAGGGACAGCAGGTCAACCCCGGCCGCTTTAGCAGAGGTTGACCTGGTGTCCGATTCGCTCCCCGGGCACCAGGTCAACCTCTGGCGCTTTAGCAGAGGTTGACCTGGTGTCAGATTCGCTCCCCGGGCACCAGGTCAACCTCGGGCGCTTTAGCAGAGGTTGACCTGGTGTCCGATTCGCTCCCCGGGCACCAGGTAAACCGTGGCCGCTTTCAGCGGAGGTTGACCTGGTGGCCGATTCCCTCCCCGGGCACCAGGTCAACCTCCGCTGCTTTCAGCGGGGGTTGACCTGGTGGCCCATTCGCTCCCCGGGCACCAGGTCAACCTCCGCTGCTTTCAGCGGGGGTTGACCTGGTGGCCCATTCGCTCCCCGGGCACCAGGTCAACCGCACCCTTTTTCGGCCGCCTTCGCCTCCAAATTTTTCCCCCCGTTTCCTTACCCACTCCTCAGTCACTTCATACGCCCTCCCCCTTACATCCACCGTACGCAACACCTCCACCGGGCTTAATAGTCCACAACCGAGACCCAGGGCCTTCCCCGCTCTCAACAACCTCCACCCACAGTCCCCCTCCACCGGGCTTAATAGTCCACAACCGGGACCCAGGGCCTTCCCCGCTCTCAACAACCTCCACCCACGGTCCCCCTCCACCGGGCTTAATAGTCCACAACCGGGACCCAGGGCCTTCCCCGCTCTCAACAACCTCCACCCACGGTCCCCCTCCACCGGGCTTAATAGTCCACAACCGAGACCCAGGGCCTTCCCCGCTCTCAACAACCTCCACCCACGGTCCCCCTCCACCGGGCTTAATAGTCCACAACCGGGACCCAGGGCCTTCCCCGCTCTCAACAACCTCCACCCACGGTCCCCCTCCACCGGGCTTAATAGTCCACAACCGAGACCCAGGGCCTTCCCCGCTCTCAACAACCTCCACCCACGGTCCCCCTCCACCGGGCTTAATAGTCCACAACCGGGACCCAGGGCCTTCCCCGCTCTCAACAACCTCCACCCACGGTCCCCCTCCACCGGGCTTAATAGTCCACAACCGGGACCCAGGGCCTTCCCCGCTCTCAACAACCTCCACCCACGGTCCCCCTCCACCGGGCTTAATAGTCCACAACCGGGACCCAGGGCCTTCCCCGCTCTCAACAACCTCCACCCACGGTCCCCCTCCACCGGGCTTAATAGTCCACAACCGAGACCCAGGGCCTTCCCCGCTCTCAACAACCTCCACCCACGGTCCCCCTCCACCGGGCTTAATAGTCCACAACCGGGACCCAGGGCCTTCCCCGCTCTCAACAACCTCCACCCACGGTCCCCCTCCACCGGGCTTAATAGTCCACAACCGGGACCCAGGGCCTTCCCCGCTCTCAACCACCTCCACCCACGGTCCCCCTCCACCGGGCTTAATAGTCCACAACCGAGACCCAGGGCATTCCCCGCTCTCAACAACCTCCACCCACGGTCCCCCTCCACCGGGCTTAATAGTCCACAACCGGGACCCAGGGCCTTCCACGCTCTCAACAACCTCCACCCACGGTCCCCCTCCACCGGGCTTAATAGTCCACAACCGAGACCCAGGGCCTTCCCCGCTCTCAACCACCTCCACCCACGGTCCCCCTCCACCGGGCTTAATAGTCCACAACCGAGACCCAGGGCCTTCCCCGCTCTCAACCACCTCCACCCACGGTCCCCCTCCACCGGGCTCAATAGTCCACAACCGAGACCCAGGGCCTTCCCCGCTCTCAACCACCTCCACCCACGGTCCCCCTCCACCGGGCTTAATAGTCCACAACCGAGACCCAGGGCCTTCCCCGCTCTCAACAACCTCCACCCACGGTCCCCCAAGACGCACGTTCCAAGCCTTAACCCTCAGACCATCCACCCCCCGGGGGGGACCCCACACCCACCTGACTCCAACTCACTCCCACCAAAAACACCACCACCGCCACCGCCTCAACGGCCTGCCCCACCCAGCACTCCCACACACACACCTGCCCCACCAACGCTCCACATACGCTTTCTTCCCTCTCCCCGACCCGACCCAAGCCATCGCACCGCACCGGGTGAGGGCCTAAGCTTCCTCGCCCGCCCCCCCCGCCCCCGACACGCAGGCAGGCAGAGGGAAAGGCCTCAGCGCCCCCCAGGACCGTCGCGCCGCCTTGGCCTCACGGCTTCCCTGCTCCCGCACGGCAGACACACGCCCCGCTCTACCCCCGCTGGGGCCAAAAGCTGCCTACGGCACCTGGGATTCCCAGGCGGTCACCCATCCAGGTACTAGCCAGGCCCGGGACGGTTTACCTTCCGAGATCGGACGAGATCGGGGGCATTCGGTCCGGTATGGCCGTAGGCCCCCGCCTCCCCGGGCTTTAGCGTCAGCAGCCTGGCCTCAGTCAGCCGGGCCCAAACAATTAACCCGGAGGCCGGGCCGAGGGAAAACTTCCTCCGAGCCGGCCCAAGGGGAAGGGAGGACGAGGACGCCGGGCCCGGGAGGTGACAGGACGTGCACGTCAGACCCGGGAAGCTGTGTGCCCCGAGGTTAACCCCCGGGCCGGGGCGGGGAGAGAAAAATGTTCTAAGTCCGGTAGGGACAGCAGGTCAACCCCGGTCCGAGGCGGGGAGAGAAAAAATTTCTAAGTCCTGCAGGGACAACAGGTCAACCCCGGTCCCAGGCGGGAGAGAAAAATTTTCAAAGTCCGGCAGGGACAGCAGGTCAACCCCGGCCGCTTTAGCAGAGGTTGACCTGGTGTCCGATTCGCTCCCCGGGCACCAGGTCAACCTCGCGCGCTTTAGCAGAGGTTGACCTGGTGTCAGATTCGCTCCCCGGGCACCAGGTCAACCTAGGGCGCTTTAGCGGAGGTTGACCTGGTGTCCGATTCGCTCCCCGGGCACCAGGTCAACCTCGGGCGCTTTAGCGGAGGTTGACCTGGTGTCCGATTCGCTCCCCGGGCACCAGGTCAACCTCGGGCGCTTTAGCAGAGGTTGACCTGGTGTCAGATTCGCTCCCCGGGCACCAGGTCAACCTCGGGCGCTTTAGCAGAGGTTGACCTGGTGTCCGATTCGCTCCCCGGGCACCAGGTAAACCGTGGCCGCTTTCAGCGGAGGTTGACCTGGTGGCCGATCCCCTCCTCGGGCTCCAAGTCCGGCAGGGACAACAGGTCAACCCCGGTCCCAGGCTGGAGAGAAAAAATTTCTAAGTCCGGCAGGGACAACAGGTCAACCCCGGTCCCAGGCTGGAGAGAAAAATTTTCTAAGTCCGGCAGGGACAACAGGTCAACCCCGGTACCGGGCTGGAGAGAAAAATTTTCTAAGTCCGGCAGGGACAGCAGGTCAACCCCGGCCGCTTTAGCAGAGGTTGACCTGGTGTCCGATTCGCTCCCCGGGCACCAGGTCAACCTCTGGCGCTTTAGCAGAGGTTGACCTGGTGTCAGATTCGCTCCCCGGGCACCAGGTCAACCTCGGGCGCTTTAGCAGAGGTTGACCTGGTGTCCGATTCGCTCCCCGGGCACCAGGTAAACCGTGGCCGCTTTCAGCGGAGGTTGACCTGGTGGCCGATTCCCTCCCCGGGCACCAGGTCAACCTCCGCTGCTTTCAGCGGGGGTTGACCTGGTGGCCCATTCGCTCCCCGGGCACCAGGTCAACCTCCGCTGCTTTCAGCGGGGGTTGACCTGGTGGCCCATTCGCTCCCCGGGCACCAGGTCAACCGCACCCTTTTTCGGCCGCCTTCGCCTCCAAATTTTTCCCCCCGTTTCCTTACCCACTCCTCAGTCACTTCATACGCCCTCCCCCTTACATCCACCGTACGCAACACCTCCACCGGGCTTAATAGTCCACAACCGAGACCCAGGGCCTTCCCCGCTCTCAACAACCTCCACCCACAGTCCCCCTCCACCGGGCTTAATAGTCCACAACCGGGACCCAGGGCCTTCCCCGCTCTCAACAACCTCCACCCACGGTCCCCCTCCACCGGGCTTAATAGTCCACAACCGGGACCCAGGGCCTTCCCCGCTCTCAACAACCTCCACCCACGGTCCCCCTCCACCGGGCTTAATAGTCCACAACCGGGACCCAGGGCCTTCCCCGCTCTCAACAACCTCCACCCACGGTCCCCCTCCACCGGGCTTAATAGTCCACAACCGGGACCCAGGGCCTTCCCCGCTCTCAACAACCTCCACCCACGGTCCCCCTCCACCGGGCTTAATAGTCCACAACCGAGACCCAGGGCCTTCCCCGCTCTCAACAACCTCCACCCACGGTCCCCCTCCACCGGGCTTAATAGTCCACAACCGGGACCCAGGGCCTTCCCCGCTCTCAACAACCTCCACCCACGGTCCCCCTCCACCGGGCTTAATAGTCCACAACCGGGACCCAGGGCCTTCCCCGCTCTCAACAACCTCCACCCACGGTCCCCCTCCACCGGGCTTAATAGTCCACAACCGGGACCCAGGGCCTTCCCCGCTCTCAACAACCTCCACCCACGGTCCCCCTCCACCGGGCTTAATAGTCCACAACCGGGACCCAGGGCCTTCCCCGCTCTCAACAACCTCCACCCACGGTCCCCCTCCACCGGGCTTAATAGTCCACAACCGAGACCCAGGGCATTCCCCGCTCTCAACAACCTCCACCCACGGTCCCCCTCCACCGGGCTTAATAGTCCACAACCGGGACCCAGGGCCTTCCACGCTCTCAACAACCTCCACCCACGGTCCCCCTCCACCGGGCTTAATAGTCCACAACCGAGACCCAGGGCCTTCCCCGCTCTCAACCACCTCCACCCACGGTCCCCCTCCACCGGGCTTAATAGTCCACAACCGAGACCCAGGGCCTTCCCCGCTCTCAACCACCTCCACCCACGGTCCCCCTCCACCGGGCTTAATAGTCCACAACCGAGACCCAGGGCCTTCCCCGCTCTCAACCACCTCCACCCACGGTCCCCCTCCACCGGGCTTAATAGTCCACAACCGAGACCCAGGGCCTTCCCCGCTCTCAACAACCTCCCCCCACGGTCCCCCAAGACGCACGTTCCAAGCCTTAACCCTCAGACCATCCACCCCTTGGGGGGGACCCCACACCCACCTGACCCCAACTCACTCCCACCAAAAACACCACCACCGCCACCGCCTCAACGGCCTGCCCCACCCAGCACTCCCACACACACACCTGCCCCACCAACGCTCCACACACGCTTTCTTCCCTCTCCCCGACCCGACCCAAGCCATCGCACCGCACCGGGTGAGGGCCTAAGCTTCCTCGCCCGCCCCCCCGCCCCCGACACGCAGGCAGGCAGAGGGAAAGGCCTCAGCGCCCCCCAGGACCGTCGCGCCGCCTTGGCCTCACGGCTTCCCTGCTCCCGCACGGCAGACACACGCCCCGCTCTACCCCCGCTGGGGCCAAAAGCTGCCTACGGCACCTGGGATTCCCAGGCGGTCACCCATCCAGGTACTAGCCAGGCCCGGGACGGTTTACCTTCCGAGATCGGACGAGATCGGGGGCATTCGGTCCGGTATGGCCGTAGGCCCCCGCCTCCCCGGGCTTTAGCGTCAGCAGCCTGGCCTCAGTCAGCCGGGCCCAAACAATTAACCCGGAGGCCGGGCCGAGGGAAAACTTCCTCCGAGCCGGCCCAAGGGGAAGGGAGGACGAGGACGCCGGGCCCGGGAGGTGACAGGACGTGCACGTCAGACCCGGGAAGCTGTGTGCCCCGAGGTTAACCCCCGGGCCGGGGCGGGGAGAGAAAAATGTTCTAAGTCCGGTAGGGACAGCAGGTCAACCCCGGTCCGAGGCGGGGAGAGAAAAAATTTCTAAGTCCTGCAGGGACAACAGGTCAACCCCGGTCCCAGGCGGGAGAGAAAAATTTTCAAAGTCCGGCAGGGACAGCAGGTCAACCCCGGCCGCTTTAGCAGAGGTTGACCTGGTGTCCGATTCGCTCCCCGGGCACCAGGTCAACCTCGCGCGCTTTAGCAGAGGTTGACCTGGTGTCAGATTCGCTCCCCGGGCACCAGGTCAACCTCGGGCGCTTTAGCGGAGGTTGACCTGGTGTCCGATTCGCTCCCCGGGCACCAGGTCAACCTCGGGCGCTTTAGCGGAGGTTGACCTGGTGTCCGATTCGCTCCCCGGGCACCAGGTCAACCTCGGGCGCTTTAGCAGAGGTTGACCTGGTGTCAGATTCGCTCCCCGGGCACCAGGTCAACCTCGGGCGCTTTAGCAGAGGTTGACCTGGTGTCCGATTCGCTCCCCGGGCACCAGGTAAACCGTGGCCGCTTTCAGCGGAGGTTGACCTGGTGGCCGATCCCCTCCTCGGGCTCCAAGTCCGGCAGGGACAACAGGTCAACCCCGGTCCCAGGCTGGAGAGAAAAAATTTCTAAGTCCGGCAGGGACAACAGGTCAACCCCGGTCCCAGGCTGGAGAGAAAAATTTTCTAAGTCCGGCAGGGACAACAGGTCAACCCCGGTACCGGGCTGGAGAGAAAAATTTTCTAAGTCCGGCAGGGACAGCAGGTCAACCCCGGCCGCTTTAGCAGAGGTTGACCTGGTGTCCGATTCGCTCCCCGGGCACCAGGTCAACCTCTGGCGCTTTAGCAGAGGTTGACCTGGTGTCAGATTCGCTCCCCGGGCACCAGGTCAACCTCGGGCGCTTTAGCAGAGGTTGACCTGGTGTCCGATTCGCTCCCCGGGCACCAGGTAAACCGTGGCCGCTTTCAGCGGAGGTTGACCTGGTGGCCGATTCCCTCCCCGGGCACCAGGTCAACCTCCGCTGCTTTCAGCGGGGGTTGACCTGGTGGCCCATTCGCTCCCCGGGCACCAGGTCAACCTCCGCTGCTTTCAGCGGGGGTTGACCTGGTGGCCCATTCGCTCCCCGGGCACCAGGTCAACCGCACCCTTTTTCGGCCGCCTTCGCCTCCAAATTTTTCCCCCCGTTTCCTTACCCACTCCTCAGTCACTTCATACGCCCTCCCCCTTACATCCACCGTACGCAACACCTCCACCGGGCTTAATAGTCCACAACCGAGACCCAGGGCCTTCCCCGCTCTCAACAACCTCCACCCACAGTCCCCCTCCACCGGGCTTAATAGTCCACAACCGGGACCCAGGGCCTTCCCCGCTCTCAACAACCTCCACCCACGGTCCCCCTCCACCGGGCTTAATAGTCCACAACCGGGACCCAGGGCCTTCCCCGCTCTCAACAACCTCCACCCACGGTCCCCCTCCACCGGGCTTAATAGTCCACAACCGAGACCCAGGGCCTTCCCCGCTCTCAACAACCTCCACCCACGGTCCCCCTCCACCGGGCTTAATAGTCCACAACCGGGACCCAGGGCCTTCCCCGCTCTCAACAACCTCCACCCACGGTCCCCCTCCACCGGGCTTAATAGTCCACAACCGGGACCCAGGGCCTTCCCCGCTCTCAACAACCTCCACCCACGGTCCCCCTCCACCGGGCTTAATAGTCCACAACCGAGACCCAGGGCCTTCCCCGCTCTCAACAACCTCCACCCACGGTCCCCCTCCACCGGGCTTAATAGTCCACAACCGGGACCCAGGGCCTTCCCCGCTCTCAACAACCTCCACCCACGGTCCCCCTCCACCGGGCTTAATAGTCCACAACCGAGACCCAGGGCCTTCCCCGCTCTCAACAACCTCCACCCACGGTCCCCCTCCACCGGGCTTAATAGTCCACAACCGGGACCCAGGGCCTTCCCCGCTCTCAACAACCTCCACCCACGGTCCCCCTCCACCGGGCTTAATAGTCCACAACCGAGACCCAGGGCCTTCCCCGCTCTCAACAACCTCCACCCACGGTCCCCCTCCACCGGGCTTAATAGTCCACAACCGGGACCCAGGGCCTTCCCCGCTCTCAACAACCTCCACCCACGGTCCCCCTCCACCGGGCTTAATAGTCCACAACCGGGACCCAGGGCCTTCCCCGCTCTCAACAACCTCCACCCACGGTCCCCCTCCACCGGGCTTAATAGTCCACAACCGGGACCCAGGGCCTTCCCCGCTCTCAACAACCTCCACCCACGGTCCCCCTCCACCGGGCTTAATAGTCCACAACCGAGACCCAGGGCCTTCCCCGCTCTCAACAACCTCCACCCACGGTCCCCCTCCACCGGGCTTAATAGTCCACAACCGGGACCCAGGGCCTTCCCCGCTCTCAACAACCTCCACCCACGGTCCCCCTCCACCGGGCTTAATAGTCCACAACCGGGACCCAGGGCCTTCCCCGCTCTCAACCACCTCCACCCACGGTCCCCCTCCACCGGGCTTAATAGTCCACAACCGAGACCCAGGGCATTCCCCGCTCTCAACAACCTCCACCCACGGTCCCCCTCCACCGGGCTTAATAGTCCACAACCGGGACCCAGGGCCTTCCACGCTCTCAACAACCTCCACCCACGGTCCCCCTCCACCGGGCTTAATAGTCCACAACCGAGACCCAGGGCCTTCCCCGCTCTCAACCACCTCCACCCACGGTCCCCCTCCACCGGGCTTAATAGTCCACAACCGAGACCCAGGGCCTTCCCCGCTCTCAACCACCTCCACCCACGGTCCCCCTCCACCGGGCTTAATAGTCCACAACCGAGACCCAGGGCCTTCCCCGCTCTCAACCACCTCCACCCACGGTCCCCCTCCACCGGGCTTAATAGTCCACAACCGAGACCCAGGGCCTTCCCCGCTCTCAACAACCTCCACCCACGGTCCCCCAAGACGCACGTTCCAAGCCTTAACCCTCAGACCATCCACCCCCCGGGGGGGACCCCACACCCACCTGACTCCAACTCACTCCCACCAAAAACACCACCACCGCCACCCGCCTCAACGGCCTGCCCCACCCAGCACTCCCACACACACACCTGCCCCACCAACGCTCCACATACGCTTTCTTCCCTCTCCCCGACCCGACCCAAGCCATCGCACCGCACCGGGTGAGGGCCTAAGCTTCCTCGCCCGCCCCCCCGCCCCCGACACGCAGGCAGGCAGAGGGAAAGGCCTCAGCGCCCCCCAGGACCGTCGCGCCGCCTTGGCCTCACGGCTTCCCTGCTCCCGCACGGCAGACACACGCCCCGCTCTACCCCCGCTGGGGCCAAAAGCTGCCTACGGCACCTGGGATTCCCAGGCGGTCACCCATCCAGGTACTAGCCAGGCCCGGGACGGTTTACCTTCCGAGATCGGACGAGATCGGGGGCATTCGGTCCGGTATGGCCGTAGGCCCCCGCCTCCCCGGGCTTTAGCGTCAGCAGCCTGGCCTCAGTCAGCCGGGCCCAAACAATTAACCCGGAGGCCGGGCCGAGGGAAAACTTCCTCCGAGCCGGCCCAAGGGGAAGGGAGGACGAGGACGCCGGGCCCGGGAGGTGACAGGACGTGCACGTCAGACCCGGGAAGCTGTGTGCCCCGAGGTTAACCCCCGGGCCGGGGCGGGGAGAGAAAAATGTTCTAAGTCCGGTAGGGACAGCAGGTCAACCCCGGTCCGAGGCGGGGAGAGAAAAAATTTCTAAGTCCTGCAGGGACAACAGGTCAACCCCGGTCCCAGGCGGGAGAGAAAAATTTTCAAAGTCCGGCAGGGACAGCAGGTCAACCCCGGCCGCTTTAGCAGAGGTTGACCTGGTGTCCGATTCGCTCCCCGGGCACCAGGTCAACCTCGCGCGCTTTAGCAGAGGTTGACCTGGTGTCAGATTCGCTCCCCGGGCACCAGGTCAACCTAGGGCGCTTTAGCGGAGGTTGACCTGGTGTCCGATTCGCTCCCCGGGCACCAGGTCAACCTCGGGCGCTTTAGCGGAGGTTGACCTGGTGTCCGATTCGCTCCCCGGGCACCAGGTCAACCTCGGGCGCTTTAGCAGAGGTTGACCTGGTGTCAGATTCGCTCCCCGGGCACCAGGTCAACCTCGGGCGCTTTAGCAGAGGTTGACCTGGTGTCCGATTCGCTCCCCGGGCACCAGGTAAACCGTGGCCGCTTTCAGCGGAGGTTGACCTGGTGGCCGATCCCCTCCTCGGGCTCCAAGTCCGGCAGGGACAACAGGTCAACCCCGGTCCCAGGCTGGAGAGAAAAAATTTCTAAGTCCGGCAGGGACAACAGGTCAACCCCGGTCCCAGGCTGGAGAGAAAAATTTTCTAAGTCCGGCAGGGACAACAGGTCAACCCCGGTACCGGGCTGGAGAGAAAAATTTTCTAAGTCCGGCAGGGACAGCAGGTCAACCCCGGCCGCTTTAGCAGAGGTTGACCTGGTGTCCGATTCGCTCCCCGGGCACCAGGTCAACCTCTGGCGCTTTAGCAGAGGTTGACCTGGTGTCAGATTCGCTCCCCGGGCACCAGGTCAACCTCGGGCGCTTTAGCAGAGGTTGACCTGGTGTCCGATTCGCTCCCCGGGCACCAGGTAAACCGTGGCCGCTTTCAGCGGAGGTTGACCTGGTGGCCGATTCCCTCCCCGGGCACCAGGTCAACCTCCGCTGCTTTCAGCGGGGGTTGACCTGGTGGCCCATTCGCTCCCCGGGCACCAGGTCAACCTCCGCTGCTTTCAGCGGGGGTTGACCTGGTGGCCCATTCGCTCCCCGGGCACCAGGTCAACCGCACCCTTTTTCGGCCGCCTTCGCCTCCAAATTTTTCCCCCCGTTTCCTTACCCACTCCTCAGTCACTTCATACGCCCTCCCCCTTACATCCACCGTACGCAACACCTCCACCGGGCTTAATAGTCCACAACCGAGACCCAGGGCCTTCCCCGCTCTCAACAACCTCCACCCACAGTCCCCCTCCACCGGGCTTAATAGTCCACAACCGGGACCCAGGGCCTTCCCCGCTCTCAACAACCTCCACCCACGGTCCCCCTCCACCGGGCTTAATAGTCCACAACCGGGACCCAGGGCCTTCCCCGCTCTCAACAACCTCCACCCACGGTCCCCCTCCACCGGGCTTAATAGTCCACAACCGGGACCCAGGGCCTTCCCCGCTCTCAACAACCTCCACCCACGGTCCCCCTCCACCGGGCTTAATAGTCCACAACCGGGACCCAGGGCCTTCCCCGCTCTCAACAACCTCCACCCACGGTCCCCCTCCACCGGGCTTAATAGTCCACAACCGAGACCCAGGGCCTTCCCCGCTCTCAACAACCTCCACCCACGGTCCCCCTCCACCGGGCTTAATAGTCCACAACCGGGACCCAGGGCCTTCCCCGCTCTCAACAACCTCCACCCACGGTCCCCCTCCACCGGGCTTAATAGTCCACAACCGGGACCCAGGGCCTTCCCCGCTCTCAACAACCTCCACCCACGGTCCCCCTCCACCGGGCTTAATAGTCCACAACCGGGACCCAGGGCCTTCCCCGCTCTCAACAACCTCCACCCACGGTCCCCCTCCACCGGGCTTAATAGTCCACAACCGGGACCCAGGGCCTTCCCCGCTCTCAACAACCTCCACCCACGGTCCCCCTCCACCGGGCTTAATAGTCCACAACCGAGACCCAGGGCATTCCCCGCTCTCAACAACCTCCACCCACGGTCCCCCTCCACCGGGCTTAATAGTCCACAACCGGGACCCAGGGCCTTCCACGCTCTCAACAACCTCCACCCACGGTCCCCCTCCACCGGGCTTAATAGTCCACAACCGAGACCCAGGGCCTTCCCCGCTCTCAACCACCTCCACCCACGGTCCCCCTCCACCGGGCTTAATAGTCCACAACCGAGACCCAGGGCCTTCCCCGCTCTCAACCACCTCCACCCACGGTCCCCCTCCACCGGGCTTAATAGTCCACAACCGAGACCCAGGGCCTTCCCCGCTCTCAACCACCTCCACCCACGGTCCCCCTCCACCGGGCTTAATAGTCCACAACCGAGACCCAGGGCCTTCCCCGCTCTCAACAACCTCCCCCCACGGTCCCCCAAGACGCACGTTCCAAGCCTTAACCCTCAGACCATCCACCCCTTGGGGGGGACCCCACACCCACCTGACCCCAACTCACTCCCACCAAAAACACCACCACCGCCACCGCCTCAACGGCCTGCCCCACCCAGCACTCCCACACACACACCTGCCCCACCAACGCTCCACACACGCTTTCTTCCCTCTCCCCGACCCGACCCAAGCCATCGCACCGCACCGGGTGAGGGCCTAAGCTTCCTCGCCCGCCCCCCCGCCCCCGACACGCAGGCAGGCAGAGGGAAAGGCCTCAGCGCCCCCCAGGACCGTCGCGCCGCCTTGGCCTCACGGCTTCCCTGCTCCCGCACGGCAGACACACGCCCCGCTCTACCCCCGCTGGGGCCAAAAGCTGCCTACGGCACCTGGGATTCCCAGGCGGTCACCCATCCAGGTACTAGCCAGGCCCGGGACGGTTTACCTTCCGAGATCGGACGAGATCGGGGGCATTCGGTCCGGTATGGCCGTAGGCCCCCGCCTCCCCGGGCTTTAGCGTCAGCAGCCTGGCCTCAGTCAGCCGGGCCCAAACAATTAACCCGGAGGCCGGGCCGAGGGAAAACTTCCTCCGAGCCGGCCCAAGGGGAAGGGAGGACGAGGACGCCGGGCCCGGGAGGTGACAGGACGTGCACGTCAGACCCGGGAAGCTGTGTGCCCCGAGGTTAACCCCCGGGCCGGGGCGGGGAGAGAAAAATGTTCTAAGTCCGGTAGGGACAGCAGGTCAACCCCGGTCCGAGGCGGGGAGAGAAAAAATTTCTAAGTCCTGCAGGGACAACAGGTCAACCCCGGTCCCAGGCGGGAGAGAAAAATTTTCAAAGTCCGGCAGGGACAGCAGGTCAACCCCGGCCGCTTTAGCAGAGGTTGACCTGGTGTCCGATTCGCTCCCCGGGCACCAGGTCAACCTCGCGCGCTTTAGCAGAGGTTGACCTGGTGTCAGATTCGCTCCCCGGGCACCAGGTCAACCTCGGGCGCTTTAGCGGAGGTTGACCTGGTGTCCGATTCGCTCCCCGGGCACCAGGTCAACCTCGGGCGCTTTAGCGGAGGTTGACCTGGTGTCCGATTCGCTCCCCGGGCACCAGGTCAACCTCGGGCGCTTTAGCAGAGGTTGACCTGGTGTCAGATTCGCTCCCCGGGCACCAGGTCAACCTCGGGCGCTTTAGCAGAGGTTGACCTGGTGTCCGATTCGCTCCCCGGGCACCAGGTAAACCGTGGCCGCTTTCAGCGGAGGTTGACCTGGTGGCCGATCCCCTCCTCGGGCTCCAAGTCCGGCAGGGACAACAGGTCAACCCCGGTCCCAGGCTGGAGAGAAAAAATTTCTAAGTCCGGCAGGGACAACAGGTCAACCCCGGTCCCAGGCTGGAGAGAAAAATTTTCTAAGTCCGGCAGGGACAACAGGTCAACCCCGGTACCGGGCTGGAGAGAAAAATTTTCTAAGTCCGGCAGGGACAGCAGGTCAACCCCGGCCGCTTTAGCAGAGGTTGACCTGGTGTCCGATTCGCTCCCCGGGCACCAGGTCAACCTCTGGCGCTTTAGCAGAGGTTGACCTGGTGTCAGATTCGCTCCCCGGGCACCAGGTCAACCTCGGGCGCTTTAGCAGAGGTTGACCTGGTGTCCGATTCGCTCCCCGGGCACCAGGTAAACCGTGGCCGCTTTCAGCGGAGGTTGACCTGGTGGCCGATTCCCTCCCCGGGCACCAGGTCAACCTCCGCTGCTTTCAGCGGGGGTTGACCTGGTGGCCCATTCGCTCCCCGGGCACCAGGTCAACCTCCGCTGCTTTCAGCGGGGGTTGACCTGGTGGCCCATTCGCTCCCCGGGCACCAGGTCAACCGCACCCTTTTTCGGCCGCCTTCGCCTCCAAATTTTTCCCCCCGTTTCCTTACCCACTCCTCAGTCACTTCATACGCCCTCCCCCTTACATCCACCGTACGCAACACCTCCACCGGGCTTAATAGTCCACAACCGAGACCCAGGGCCTTCCCCGCTCTCAACAACCTCCACCCACAGTCCCCCTCCACCGGGCTTAATAGTCCACAACCGGGACCCAGGGCCTTCCCCGCTCTCAACAACCTCCACCCACGGTCCCCCTCCACCGGGCTTAATAGTCCACAACCGGGACCCAGGGCCTTCCCCGCTCTCAACAACCTCCACCCACGGTCCCCCTCCACCGGGCTTAATAGTCCACAACCGAGACCCAGGGCCTTCCCCGCTCTCAACAACCTCCACCCACGGTCCCCCTCCACCGGGCTTAATAGTCCACAACCGGGACCCAGGGCCTTCCCCGCTCTCAACAACCTCCACCCACGGTCCCCCTCCACCGGGCTTAATAGTCCACAACCGGGACCCAGGGCCTTCCCCGCTCTCAACAACCTCCACCCACGGTCCCCCTCCACCGGGCTTAATAGTCCACAACCGAGACCCAGGGCCTTCCCCGCTCTCAACAACCTCCACCCACGGTCCCCCTCCACCGGGCTTAATAGTCCACAACCGGGACCCAGGGCCTTCCCCGCTCTCAACAACCTCCACCCACGGTCCCCCTCCACCGGGCTTAATAGTCCACAACCGAGACCCAGGGCCTTCCCCGCTCTCAACAACCTCCACCCACGGTCCCCCTCCACCGGGCTTAATAGTCCACAACCGGGACCCAGGGCCTTCCCCGCTCTCAACAACCTCCACCCACGGTCCCCCTCCACCGGGCTTAATAGTCCACAACCGGGACCCAGGGCCTTCCCCGCTCTCAACAACCTCCACCCACGGTCCCCCTCCACCGGGCTTAATAGTCCACAACCGGGACCCAGGGCCTTCCCCGCTCTCAACAACCTCCACCCACGGTCCCCCTCCACCGGGCTTAATAGTCCACAACCGAGACCCAGGGCCTTCCCCGCTCTCAACAACCTCCACCCACGGTCCCCCTCCACCGGGCTTAATAGTCCACAACCGGGACCCAGGGCCTTCCCCGCTCTCAACAACCTCCACCCACGGTCCCCCTCCACCGGGCTTAATAGTCCACAACCGGGACCCAGGGCCTTCCCCGCTCTCAACCACCTCCACCCACGGTCCCCCTCCACCGGGCTTAATAGTCCACAACCGAGACCCAGGGCATTCCCCGCTCTCAACAACCTCCACCCACGGTCCCCCTCCACCGGGCTTAATAGTCCACAACCGGGACCCAGGGCCTTCCACGCTCTCAACAACCTCCACCCACGGTCCCCCTCCACCGGGCTTAATAGTCCACAACCGAGACCCAGGGCCTTCCCCGCTCTCAACCACCTCCACCCACGGTCCCCCTCCACCGGGCTTAATAGTCCACAACCGAGACCCAGGGCCTTCCCCGCTCTCAACCACCTCCACCCACGGTCCCCCTCCACCGGGCTTAATAGTCCACAACCGAGACCCAGGGCCTTCCCCGCTCTCAACCACCTCCACCCACGGTCCCCCTCCACCGGGCTTAATAGTCCACAACCGAGACCCAGGGCCTTCCCCGCTCTCAACAACCTCCACCCACGGTCCCCCAAGACGCACGTTCCAAGCCTTAACCCTCAGACCATCCACCCCCCGGGGGGGACCCCACACCCACCTGACTCCAACTCACTCCCACCAAAAACACCACCACCGCCACCGCCTCAACGGCCTGCCCCACCCAGCACTCCCACACACACACCTGCCCCACCAACGCTCCACATACGCTTTCTTCCCTCTCCCCGACCCGACCCAAGCCATCGCACCGCACCGGGTGAGGGCCTAAGCTTCCTCGCCCGCCCCCCCGCCCCCGACACGCAGGCAGGCAGAGGGAAAGGCCTCAGCGCCCCCCAGGACCGTCGCGCCGCCTTGGCCTCACGGCTTCCCTGCTCCCGCACGGCAGACACACGCCCCGCTCTACCCCCGCTGGGGCCAAAAGCTGCCTACGGCACCTGGGATTCCCAGGCGGTCACCCATCCAGGTACTAGCCAGGCCCGGGACGGTTTACCTTCCGAGATCGGACGAGATCGGGGGCATTCGGTCCGGTATGGCCGTAGGCCCCCGCCTCCCCGGGCTTTAGCGTCAGCAGCCTGGCCTCAGTCAGCCGGGCCCAAACAATTAACCCGGAGGCCGGGCCGAGGGAAAACTTCCTCCGAGCCGGCCCAAGGGGAAGGGAGGACGAGGACGCCGGGCCCGGGAGGTGACAGGACGTGCACGTCAGACCCGGGAAGCTGTGTGCCCCGAGGTTAACCCCCGGGCCGGGGCGGGGAGAGAAAAATGTTCTAAGTCCGGTAGGGACAGCAGGTCAACCCCGGTCCGAGGCGGGGAGAGAAAAAATTTCTAAGTCCTGCAGGGACAACAGGTCAACCCCGGTCCCAGGCGGGAGAGAAAAATTTTCAAAGTCCGGCAGGGACAGCAGGTCAACCCCGGCCGCTTTAGCAGAGGTTGACCTGGTGTCCGATTCGCTCCCCGGGCACCAGGTCAACCTCGCGCGCTTTAGCAGAGGTTGACCTGGTGTCAGATTCGCTCCCCGGGCACCAGGTCAACCTAGGGCGCTTTAGCGGAGGTTGACCTGGTGTCCGATTCGCTCCCCGGGCACCAGGTCAACCTCGGGCGCTTTAGCGGAGGTTGACCTGGTGTCCGATTCGCTCCCCGGGCACCAGGTCAACCTCGGGCGCTTTAGCAGAGGTTGACCTGGTGTCAGATTCGCTCCCCGGGCACCAGGTCAACCTCGGGCGCTTTAGCAGAGGTTGACCTGGTGTCCGATTCGCTCCCCGGGCACCAGGTAAACCGTGGCCGCTTTCAGCGGAGGTTGACCTGGTGGCCGATCCCCTCCTCGGGCTCCAAGTCCGGCAGGGACAACAGGTCAACCCCGGTCCCAGGCTGGAGAGAAAAAATTTCTAAGTCCGGCAGGGACAACAGGTCAACCCCGGTCCCAGGCTGGAGAGAAAAATTTTCTAAGTCCGGCAGGGACAACAGGTCAACCCCGGTACCGGGCTGGAGAGAAAAATTTTCTAAGTCCGGCAGGGACAGCAGGTCAACCCCGGCCGCTTTAGCAGAGGTTGACCTGGTGTCCGATTCGCTCCCCGGGCACCAGGTCAACCTCTGGCGCTTTAGCAGAGGTTGACCTGGTGTCAGATTCGCTCCCCGGGCACCAGGTCAACCTCGGGCGCTTTAGCAGAGGTTGACCTGGTGTCCGATTCGCTCCCCGGGCACCAGGTAAACCGTGGCCGCTTTCAGCGGAGGTTGACCTGGTGGCCGATTCCCTCCCCGGGCACCAGGTCAACCTCCGCTGCTTTCAGCGGGGGTTGACCTGGTGGCCCATTCGCTCCCCGGGCACCAGGTCAACCTCCGCTGCTTTCAGCGGGGGTTGACCTGGTGGCCCATTCGCTCCCCGGGCACCAGGTCAACCGCACCCTTTTTCGGCCGCCTTCGCCTCCAAATTTTTCCCCCCGTTTCCTTACCCACTCCTCAGTCACTTCATACGCCCTCCCCCTTACATCCACCGTACGCAACACCTCCACCGGGCTTAATAGTCCACAACCGAGACCCAGGGCCTTCCCCGCTCTCAACAACCTCCACCCACAGTCCCCCTCCACCGGGCTTAATAGTCCACAACCGGGACCCAGGGCCTTCCCCGCTCTCAACAACCTCCACCCACGGTCCCCCTCCACCGGGCTTAATAGTCCACAACCGGGACCCAGGGCCTTCCCCGCTCTCAACAACCTCCACCCACGGTCCCCCTCCACCGGGCTTAATAGTCCACAACCGGGACCCAGGGCCTTCCCCGCTCTCAACAACCTCCACCCACGGTCCCCCTCCACCGGGCTTAATAGTCCACAACCGGGACCCAGGGCCTTCCCCGCTCTCAACAACCTCCACCCACGGTCCCCCTCCACCGGGCTTAATAGTCCACAACCGAGACCCAGGGCCTTCCCCGCTCTCAACAACCTCCACCCACGGTCCCCCTCCACCGGGCTTAATAGTCCACAACCGGGACCCAGGGCCTTCCCCGCTCTCAACAACCTCCACCCACGGTCCCCCTCCACCGGGCTTAATAGTCCACAACCGGGACCCAGGGCCTTCCCCGCTCTCAACAACCTCCACCCACGGTCCCCCTCCACCGGGCTTAATAGTCCACAACCGGGACCCAGGGCCTTCCCCGCTCTCAACAACCTCCACCCACGGTCCCCCTCCACCGGGCTTAATAGTCCACAACCGGGACCCAGGGCCTTCCCCGCTCTCAACAACCTCCACCCACGGTCCCCCTCCACCGGGCTTAATAGTCCACAACCGGGACCCAGGGCCTTCCCCGCTCTCAACAACCTCCACCCACGGTCCCCCTCCACCGGGCTTAATAGTCCACAACCGAGACCCAGGGCCTTCCCCGCTCTCAACAACCTCCACCCACGGTCCCCCTCCACCGGGCTTAATAGTCCACAACCGGGACCCAGGGCCTTCCCCGCTCTCAACAACCTCCACCCACGGTCCCCCTCCACCGGGCTTAATAGTCCACAACCGGGACCCAGGGCCTTCCCCGCTCTCAACAACCTCCACCCACGGTCCCCCTCCACCGGGCTTAATAGTCCACAACCGGGACCCAGGGCCTTCCCCGCTCTCAACAACCTCCACCCACGGTCCCCCTCCACCGGGCTTAATAGTCCACAACCGGGACCCAGGGCCTTCCCCGCTCTCAACAACCTCCACCCACGGTCCCCCTCCACCGGGCTTAATAGTCCACAACCGAGACCCAGGGCATTCCCCGCTCTCAACAACCTCCACCCACGGTCCCCCTCCACCGGGCTTAATAGTCCACAACCGGGACCCAGGGCCTTCCACGCTCTCAACAACCTCCACCCACGGTCCCCCTCCACCGGGCTTAATAGTCCACAACCGAGACCCAGGGCCTTCCCCGCTCTCAACCACCTCCACCCACGGTCCCCCTCCACCGGGCTTAATAGTCCACAACCGAGACCCAGGGCCTTCCCCGCTCTCAACCACCTCCACCCACGGTCCCCCTCCACCGGGCTTAATAGTCCACAACCGAGACCCAGGGCCTTCCCCGCTCTCAACCACCTCCACCCACGGTCCCCCTCCACCGGGCTTAATAGTCCACAACCGAGACCCAGGGCCTTCCCCGCTCTCAACAACCTCCCCCCACGGTCCCCCAAGACGCACGTTCCAAGCCTTAACCCTCAGACCATCCACCCCTTGGGGGGGACCCCACACCCACCTGACCCCAACTCACTCCCACCAAAAACACCACCACCGCCACCGCCTCAACGGCCTGCCCCACCCAGCACTCCCACACACACACCTGCCCCACCAACGCTCCACACACGCTTTCTTCCCTCTCCCCGACCCGACCCAAGCCATCGCACCGCACCGGGTGAGGGCCTAAGCTTCCTCGCCCGCCCCCCCGCCCCCGACACGCAGGCAGGCAGAGGGAAAGGCCTCAGCGCCCCCCAGGACCGTCGCGCCGCCTTGGCCTCACGGCTTCCCTGCTCCCGCACGGCAGACACACGCCCCGCTCTACCCCCGCTGGGGCCAAAAGCTGCCTACGGCACCTGGGATTCCCAGGCGGTCACCCATCCAGGTACTAGCCAGGCCCGGGACGGTTTACCTTCCGAGATCGGACGAGATCGGGGGCATTCGGTCCGGTATGGCCGTAGGCCCCCGCCTCCCCGGGCTTTAGCGTCAGCAGCCTGGCCTCAGTCAGCCGGGCCCAAACAATTAACCCGGAGGCCGGGCCGAGGGAAAACTTCCTCCGAGCCGGCCCAAGGGGAAGGGAGGACGAGGACGCCGGGCCCGGGAGGTGACAGGACGTGCACGTCAGACCCGGGAAGCTGTGTGCCCCGAGGTTAACCCCCGGGCCGGGGCGGGGAGAGAAAAATGTTCTAAGTCCGGTAGGGACAGCAGGTCAACCCCGGTCCGAGGCGGGGAGAGAAAAAATTTCTAAGTCCTGCAGGGACAACAGGTCAACCCCGGTCCCAGGCGGGAGAGAAAAATTTTCAAAGTCCGGCAGGGACAGCAGGTCAACCCCGGCCGCTTTAGCAGAGGTTGACCTGGTGTCCGATTCGCTCCCCGGGCACCAGGTCAACCTCGCGCGCTTTAGCAGAGGTTGACCTGGTGTCAGATTCGCTCCCCGGGCACCAGGTCAACCTCGGGCGCTTTAGCGGAGGTTGACCTGGTGTCCGATTCGCTCCCCGGGCACCAGGTCAACCTCGGGCGCTTTAGCGGAGGTTGACCTGGTGTCCGATTCGCTCCCCGGGCACCAGGTCAACCTCGGGCGCTTTAGCAGAGGTTGACCTGGTGTCAGATTCGCTCCCCGGGCACCAGGTCAACCTCGGGCGCTTTAGCAGAGGTTGACCTGGTGTCCGATTCGCTCCCCGGGCACCAGGTAAACCGTGGCCGCTTTCAGCGGAGGTTGACCTGGTGGCCGATCCCCTCCTCGGGCTCCAAGTCCGGCAGGGACAACAGGTCAACCCCGGTCCCAGGCTGGAGAGAAAAAATTTCTAAGTCCGGCAGGGACAACAGGTCAACCCCGGTCCCAGGCTGGAGAGAAAAATTTTCTAAGTCCGGCAGGGACAACAGGTCAACCCCGGTACCGGGCTGGAGAGAAAAATTTTCTAAGTCCGGCAGGGACAGCAGGTCAACCCCGGCCGCTTTAGCAGAGGTTGACCTGGTGTCCGATTCGCTCCCCGGGCACCAGGTCAACCTCTGGCGCTTTAGCAGAGGTTGACCTGGTGTCAGATTCGCTCCCCGGGCACCAGGTCAACCTCGGGCGCTTTAGCAGAGGTTGACCTGGTGTCCGATTCGCTCCCCGGGCACCAGGTAAACCGTGGCCGCTTTCAGCGGAGGTTGACCTGGTGGCCGATTCCCTCCCCGGGCACCAGGTCAACCTCCGCTGCTTTCAGCGGGGGTTGACCTGGTGGCCCATTCGCTCCCCGGGCACCAGGTCAACCTCCGCTGCTTTCAGCGGGGGTTGACCTGGTGGCCCATTCGCTCCCCGGGCACCAGGTCAACCGCACCCTTTTTCGGCCGCCTTCGCCTCCAAATTTTTCCCCCCGTTTCCTTACCCACTCCTCAGTCACTTCATACGCCCTCCCCCTTACATCCACCGTACGCAACACCTCCACCGGGCTTAATAGTCCACAACCGAGACCCAGGGCCTTCCCCGCTCTCAACAACCTCCACCCACAGTCCCCCTCCACCGGGCTTAATAGTCCACAACCGGGACCCAGGGCCTTCCCCGCTCTCAACAACCTCCACCCACGGTCCCCCTCCACCGGGCTTAATAGTCCACAACCGGGACCCAGGGCCTTCCCCGCTCTCAACAACCTCCACCCACGGTCCCCCTCCACCGGGCTTAATAGTCCACAACCGAGACCCAGGGCCTTCCCCGCTCTCAACAACCTCCACCCACGGTCCCCCTCCACCGGGCTTAATAGTCCACAACCGGGACCCAGGGCCTTCCCCGCTCTCAACAACCTCCACCCACGGTCCCCCTCCACCGGGCTTAATAGTCCACAACCGGGACCCAGGGCCTTCCCCGCTCTCAACAACCTCCACCCACGGTCCCCCTCCACCGGGCTTAATAGTCCACAACCGAGACCCAGGGCCTTCCCCGCTCTCAACAACCTCCACCCACGGTCCCCCTCCACCGGGCTTAATAGTCCACAACCGGGACCCAGGGCCTTCCCCGCTCTCAACAACCTCCACCCACGGTCCCCCTCCACCGGGCTTAATAGTCCACAACCGAGACCCAGGGCCTTCCCCGCTCTCAACAACCTCCACCCACGGTCCCCCTCCACCGGGCTTAATAGTCCACAACCGGGACCCAGGGCCTTCCCCGCTCTCAACAACCTCCACCCACGGTCCCCCTCCACCGGGCTTAATAGTCCACAACCGGGACCCAGGGCCTTCCCCGCTCTCAACAACCTCCACCCACGGTCCCCCTCCACCGGGCTTAATAGTCCACAACCGGGACCCAGGGCCTTCCCCGCTCTCAACAACCTCCACCCACGGTCCCCCTCCACCGGGCTTAATAGTCCACAACCGAGACCCAGGGCCTTCCCCGCTCTCAACAACCTCCACCCACGGTCCCCCTCCACCGGGCTTAATAGTCCACAACCGGGACCCAGGGCCTTCCCCGCTCTCAACAACCTCCACCCACGGTCCCCCTCCACCGGGCTTAATAGTCCACAACCGGGACCCAGGGCCTTCCCCGCTCTCAACCACCTCCACCCACGGTCCCCCTCCACCGGGCTTAATAGTCCACAACCGAGACCCAGGGCATTCCCCGCTCTCAACAACCTCCACCCACGGTCCCCCTCCACCGGGCTTAATAGTCCACAACCGGGACCCAGGGCCTTCCACGCTCTCAACAACCTCCACCCACGGTCCCCCTCCACCGGGCTTAATAGTCCACAACCGAGACCCAGGGCCTTCCCCGCTCTCAACCACCTCCACCCACGGTCCCCCTCCACCGGGCTTAATAGTCCACAACCGAGACCCAGGGCCTTCCCCGCTCTCAACCACCTCCACCCACGGTCCCCCTCCACCGGGCTTAATAGTCCACAACCGAGACCCAGGGCCTTCCCCGCTCTCAACCACCTCCACCCACGGTCCCCCTCCACCGGGCTTAATAGTCCACAACCGAGACCCAGGGCCTTCCCCGCTCTCAACAACCTCCACCCACGGTCCCCCAAGACGCACGTTCCAAGCCTTAACCCTCAGACCATCCACCCCCCGGGGGGGACCCCACACCCACCTGACTCCAACTCACTCCCACCAAAAACACCACCACCGCCACCGCCTCAACGGCCTGCCCCACCCAGCACTCCCACACACACACCTGCCCCACCAACGCTCCACATACGCTTTCTTCCCTCTCCCCGACCCGACCCAAGCCATCGCACCGCACCGGGTGAGGGCCTAAGCTTCCTCGCCCGCCCCCCCGCCCCCGACACGCAGGCAGGCAGAGGGAAAGGCCTCAGCGCCCCCCAGGACCGTCGCGCCGCCTTGGCCTCACGGCTTCCCTGCTCCCGCACGGCAGACACACGCCCCGCTCTACCCCCGCTGGGGCCAAAAGCTGCCTACGGCACCTGGGATTCCCAGGCGGTCACCCATCCAGGTACTAGCCAGGCCCGGGACGGTTTACCTTCCGAGATCGGACGAGATCGGGGGCATTCGGTCCGGTATGGCCGTAGGCCCCCGCCTCCCCGGGCTTTAGCGTCAGCAGCCTGGCCTCAGTCAGCCGGGCCCAAACAATTAACCCGGAGGCCGGGCCGAGGGAAAACTTCCTCCGAGCCGGCCCAAGGGGAAGGGAGGACGAGGACGCCGGGCCCGGGAGGTGACAGGACGTGCACGTCAGACCCGGGAAGCTGTGTGCCCCGAGGTTAACCCCCGGGCCGGGGCGGGGAGAGAAAAATGTTCTAAGTCCGGTAGGGACAGCAGGTCAACCCCGGTCCGAGGCGGGGAGAGAAAAAATTTCTAAGTCCTGCAGGGACAACAGGTCAACCCCGGTCCCAGGCGGGAGAGAAAAATTTTCAAAGTCCGGCAGGGACAGCAGGTCAACCCCGGCCGCTTTAGCAGAGGTTGACCTGGTGTCCGATTCGCTCCCCGGGCACCAGGTCAACCTCGCGCGCTTTAGCAGAGGTTGACCTGGTGTCAGATTCGCTCCCCGGGCACCAGGTCAACCTAGGGCGCTTTAGCGGAGGTTGACCTGGTGTCCGATTCGCTCCCCGGGCACCAGGTCAACCTCGGGCGCTTTAGCGGAGGTTGACCTGGTGTCCGATTCGCTCCCCGGGCACCAGGTCAACCTCGGGCGCTTTAGCAGAGGTTGACCTGGTGTCAGATTCGCTCCCCGGGCACCAGGTCAACCTCGGGCGCTTTAGCAGAGGTTGACCTGGTGTCCGATTCGCTCCCCGGGCACCAGGTAAACCGTGGCCGCTTTCAGCGGAGGTTGACCTGGTGGCCGATCCCCTCCTCGGGCTCCAAGTCCGGCAGGGACAACAGGTCAACCCCGGTCCCAGGCTGGAGAGAAAAAATTTCTAAGTCCGGCAGGGACAACAGGTCAACCCCGGTCCCAGGCTGGAGAGAAAAATTTTCTAAGTCCGGCAGGGACAACAGGTCAACCCCGGTACCGGGCTGGAGAGAAAAATTTTCTAAGTCCGGCAGGGACAGCAGGTCAACCCCGGCCGCTTTAGCAGAGGTTGACCTGGTGTCCGATTCGCTCCCCGGGCACCAGGTCAACCTCTGGCGCTTTAGCAGAGGTTGACCTGGTGTCAGATTCGCTCCCCGGGCACCAGGTCAACCTCGGGCGCTTTAGCAGAGGTTGACCTGGTGTCCGATTCGCTCCCCGGGGAACAGGTAAACCGTGGCCGCTTTCAGCGGAGGTTGACCTGGTGGCCGATTCCCTCCCCGGGCACCAGGTCAACCTCCGCTGCTTTCAGCGGGGGTTGACCTGGTGGCCCATTCGCTCCCCGGGCACCAGGTCAACCTCCGCTGCTTTCAGCGGGGGTTGACCTGGTGGCCCATTCGCTCCCCGGGCACCAGGTCAACCGCACCCTTTTTCGGCCGCCTTCGCCTCCAAATTTTTCCCCCCGTTTCCTTACCCACTCCTCAGTCACTTCATACGCCCTCCCCCTTACATCCACCGTACGCAACACCTCCACCGGGCTTAATAGTCCACAACCGAGACCCAGGGCCTTCCCCGCTCTCAACAACCTCCACCCACAGTCCCCCTCCACCGGGCTTAATAGTCCACAACCGGGACCCAGGGCCTTCCCCGCTCTCAACAACCTCCACCCACGGTCCCCCTCCACCGGGCTTAATAGTCCACAACCGGGACCCAGGGCCTTCCCCGCTCTCAACAACCTCCACCCACGGTCCCCCTCCACCGGGCTTAATAGTCCACAACCGGGACCCAGGGCCTTCCCCGCTCTCAACAACCTCCACCCACGGTCCCCCTCCACCGGGCTTAATAGTCCACAACCGGGACCCAGGGCCTTCCCCGCTCTCAACAACCTCCACCCACGGTCCCCCTCCACCGGGCTTAATAGTCCACAACCGAGACCCAGGGCCTTCCCCGCTCTCAACAACCTCCACCCACGGTCCCCCTCCACCGGGCTTAATAGTCCACAACCGGGACCCAGGGCCTTCCCCGCTCTCAACAACCTCCACCCACGGTCCCCCTCCACCGGGCTTAATAGTCCACAACCGGGACCCAGGGCCTTCCCCGCTCTCAACAACCTCCACCCACGGTCCCCCTCCACCGGGCTTAATAGTCCACAACCGGGACCCAGGGCCTTCCCCGCTCTCAACAACCTCCACCCACGGTCCCCCTCCACCGGGCTTAATAGTCCACAACCGGGACCCAGGGCCTTCCCCGCTCTCAACAACCTCCACCCACGGTCCCCCTCCACCGGGCTTAATAGTCCACAACCGAGACCCAGGGCATTCCCCGCTCTCAACAACCTCCACCCACGGTCCCCCTCCACCGGGCTTAATAGTCCACAACCGGGACCCAGGGCCTTCCACGCTCTCAACAACCTCCACCCACGGTCCCCCTCCACCGGGCTTAATAGTCCACAACCGAGACCCAGGGCCTTCCCCGCTCTCAACCACCTCCACCCACGGTCCCCCTCCACCGGGCTTAATAGTCCACAACCGAGACCCAGGGCCTTCCCCGCTCTCAACCACCTCCACCCACGGTCCCCCTCCACCGGGCTTAATAGTCCACAACCGAGACCCAGGGCCTTCCCCGCTCTCAACCACCTCCACCCACGGTCCCCCTCCACCGGGCTTAATAGTCCACAACCGAGACCCAGGGCCTTCCCCGCTCTCAACAACCTCCCCCCACGGTCCCCCAAGACGCACGTTCCAAGCCTTAACCCTCAGACCATCCACCCCTTGGGGGGGACCCCACACCCACCTGACCCCAACTCACTCCCACCAAAAACACCACCACCGCCACCGCCTCAACGGCCTGCCCCACCCAGCACTCCCACACACACACCTGCCCCACCAACGCTCCACACACGCTTTCTTCCCTCTCCCCGACCCGACCCAAGCCATCGCACCGCACCGGGTGAGGGCCTAAGCTTCCTCGCCCGCCCCCCCGCCCCCGACACGCAGGCAGGCAGAGGGAAAGGCCTCAGCGCCCCCCAGGACCGTCGCGCCGCCTTGGCCTCACGGCTTCCCTGCTCCCGCACGGCAGACACACGCCCCGCTCTACCCCCGCTGGGGCCAAAAGCTGCCTACGGCACCTGGGATTCCCAGGCGGTCACCCATCCAGGTACTAGCCAGGCCCGGGACGGTTTACCTTCCGAGATCGGACGAGATCGGGGGCATTCGGTCCGGTATGGCCGTAGGCCCCCGCCTCCCCGGGCTTTAGCGTCAGCAGCCTGGCCTCAGTCAGCCGGGCCCAAACAATTAACCCGGAGGCCGGGCCGAGGGAAAACTTCCTCCGAGCCGGCCCAAGGGGAAGGGAGGACGAGGACGCCGGGCCCGGGAGGTGACAGGACGTGCACGTCAGACCCGGGAAGCTGTGTGCCCCGAGGTTAACCCCCGGGCCGGGGCGGGGAGAGAAAAATGTTCTAAGTCCGGTAGGGACAGCAGGTCAACCCCGGTCCGAGGCGGGGAGAGAAAAAATTTCTAAGTCCTGCAGGGACAACAGGTCAACCCCGGTCCCAGGCGGGAGAGAAAAATTTTCAAAGTCCGGCAGGGACAGCAGGTCAACCCCGGCCGCTTTAGCAGAGGTTGACCTGGTGTCCGATTCGCTCCCCGGGCACCAGGTCAACCTCGCGCGCTTTAGCAGAGGTTGACCTGGTGTCAGATTCGCTCCCCGGGCACCAGGTCAACCTCGGGCGCTTTAGCGGAGGTTGACCTGGTGTCCGATTCGCTCCCCGGGCACCAGGTCAACCTCGGGCGCTTTAGCGGAGGTTGACCTGGTGTCCGATTCGCTCCCCGGGCACCAGGTCAACCTCGGGCGCTTTAGCAGAGGTTGACCTGGTGTCAGATTCGCTCCCCGGGCACCAGGTCAACCTCGGGCGCTTTAGCAGAGGTTGACCTGGTGTCCGATTCGCTCCCCGGGCACCAGGTAAACCGTGGCCGCTTTCAGCGGAGGTTGACCTGGTGGCCGATCCCCTCCTCGGGCTCCAAGTCCGGCAGGGACAACAGGTCAACCCCGGTCCCAGGCTGGAGAGAAAAAATTTCTAAGTCCGGCAGGGACAACAGGTCAACCCCGGTCCCAGGCTGGAGAGAAAAATTTTCTAAGTCCGGCAGGGACAACAGGTCAACCCCGGTACCGGGCTGGAGAGAAAAATTTTCTAAGTCCGGCAGGGACAGCAGGTCAACCCCGGCCGCTTTAGCAGAGGTTGACCTGGTGTCCGATTCGCTCCCCGGGCACCAGGTCAACCTCTGGCGCTTTAGCAGAGGTTGACCTGGTGTCAGATTCGCTCCCCGGGCACCAGGTCAACCTCGGGCGCTTTAGCAGAGGTTGACCTGGTGTCCGATTCGCTCCCCGGGCACCAGGTAAACCGTGGCCGCTTTCAGCGGAGGTTGACCTGGTGGCCGATTCCCTCCCCGGGCACCAGGTCAACCTCCGCTGCTTTCAGCGGGGGTTGACCTGGTGGCCCATTCGCTCCCCGGGCACCAGGTCAACCTCCGCTGCTTTCAGCGGGGGTTGACCTGGTGGCCCATTCGCTCCCCGGGCACCAGGTCAACCGCACCCTTTTTCGGCCGCCTTCGCCTCCAAATTTTTCCCCCCGTTTCCTTACCCACTCCTCAGTCACTTCATACGCCCTCCCCCTTACATCCACCGTACGCAACACCTCCACCGGGCTTAATAGTCCACAACCGAGACCCAGGGCCTTCCCCGCTCTCAACAACCTCCACCCACAGTCCCCCTCCACCGGGCTTAATAGTCCACAACCGGGACCCAGGGCCTTCCCCGCTCTCAACAACCTCCACCCACGGTCCCCCTCCACCGGGCTTAATAGTCCACAACCGGGACCCAGGGCCTTCCCCGCTCTCAACAACCTCCACCCACGGTCCCCCTCCACCGGGCTTAATAGTCCACAACCGGGACCCAGGGCCTTCCCCGCTCTCAACAACCTCCACCCACGGTCCCCCTCCACCGGGCTTAATAGTCCACAACCGAGACCCAGGGCCTTCCCCGCTCTCAACAACCTCCACCCACGGTCCCCCTCCACCGGGCTTAATAGTCCACAACCGGGACCCAGGGCCTTCCCCGCTCTCAACAACCTCCACCCACGGTCCCCCTCCACCGGGCTTAATAGTCCACAACCGGGACCCAGGGCCTTCCCCGCTCTCAACAACCTCCACCCACGGTCCCCCTCCACCGGGCTTAATAGTCCACAACCGGGACCCAGGGCCTTCCCCGCTCTCAACAACCTCCACCCACGGTCCCCCTCCACCGGGCTTAATAGTCCACAACCGGGACCCAGGGCCTTCCCCGCTCTCAACAACCTCCACCCACGGTCCCCCTCCACCGGGCTTAATAGTCCACAACCGAGACCCAGGGCATTCCCCGCTCTCAACAACCTCCACCCACGGTCCCCCTCCACCGGGCTTAATAGTCCACAACCGGGACCCAGGGCCTTCCACGCTCTCAACAACCTCCACCCACGGTCCCCCTCCACCGGGCTTAATAGTCCACAACCGAGACCCAGGGCCTTCCCCGCTCTCAACCACCTCCACCCACGGTCCCCCTCCACCGGGCTTAATAGTCCACAACCGAGACCCAGGGCCTTCCCCGCTCTCAACCACCTCCACCCACGGTCCCCCTCCACCGGGCTTAATAGTCCACAACCGAGACCCAGGGCCTTCCCCGCTCTCAACCACCTCCACCCACGGTCCCCCTCCACCGGGCTTAATAGTCCACAACCGAGACCCAGGGCCTTCCCCGCTCTCAACAACCTCCCCCCACGGTCCCCCAAGACGCACGTTCCAAGCCTTAACCCTCAGACCATCCACCCCTTGGGGGGGACCCCACACCCACCTGACCCCAACTCACTCCCACCAAAAACACCACCACCGCCACCCGCCTCAACGGCCTGCCCCACCCAGCACTCCCACACACACACCTGCCCCACCAACGCTCCACACACGCTTTCTTCCCTCTCCCCGACCCGACCCAAGCCATCGCACCGCACCGGGTGAGGGCCTAAGCTTCCTCGCCCGCCCCCCCGCCCCCGACACGCAGGCAGGCAGAGGGAAAGGCCTCAGCGCCCCCCAGGACCGTCGCGCCGCCTTGGCCTCACGGCTTCCCTGCTCCCGCACGGCAGACACACGCCCCGCTCTACCCCCGCTGGGGCCAAAAGCTGCCTACGGCACCTGGGATTCCCAGGCGGTCACCCATCCAGGTACTAGCCAGGCCCGGGACGGTTTACCTTCCGAGATCGGACGAGATCGGGGGCATTCGGTCCGGTATGGCCGTAGGCCCCCGCCTCCCCGGGCTTTAGCGTCAGCAGCCTGGCCTCAGTCAGCCGGGCCCAAACAATTAACCCGGAGGCCGGGCCGAGGGAAAACTTCCTCCGAGCCGGCCCAAGGGGAAGGGAGGACGAGGACGCCGGGCCCGGGAGGTGACAGGACGTGCACGTCAGACCCGGGAAGCTGTGTGCCCCGAGGTTAACCCCCGGGCCGGGGCGGGGAGAGAAAAATGTTCTAAGTCCGGTAGGGACAGCAGGTCAACCCCGGTCCGAGGCGGGGAGAGAAAAAATTTCTAAGTCCTGCAGGGACAACAGGTCAACCCCGGTCCCAGGCGGGAGAGAAAAATTTTCAAAGTCCGGCAGGGACAGCAGGTCAACCCCGGCCGCTTTAGCAGAGGTTGACCTGGTGTCCGATTCGCTCCCCGGGCACCAGGTCAACCTCGCGCGCTTTAGCAGAGGTTGACCTGGTGTCAGATTCGCTCCCCGGGCACCAGGTCAACCTCGGGCGCTTTAGCGGAGGTTGACCTGGTGTCCGATTCGCTCCCCGGGCACCAGGTCAACCTCGGGCGCTTTAGCGGAGGTTGACCTGGTGTCCGATTCGCTCCCCGGGCACCAGGTCAACCTCGGGCGCTTTAGCAGAGGTTGACCTGGTGTCAGATTCGCTCCCCGGGCACCAGGTCAACCTCGGGCGCTTTAGCAGAGGTTGACCTGGTGTCCGATTCGCTCCCCGGGCACCAGGTAAACCGTGGCCGCTTTCAGCGGAGGTTGACCTGGTGGCCGATCCCCTCCTCGGGCTCCAAGTCCGGCAGGGACAACAGGTCAACCCCGGTCCCAGGCTGGAGAGAAAAAATTTCTAAGTCCGGCAGGGACAACAGGTCAACCCCGGTCCCAGGCTGGAGAGAAAAATTTTCTAAGTCCGGCAGGGACAACAGGTCAACCCCGGTACCGGGCTGGAGAGAAAAATTTTCTAAGTCCGGCAGGGACAGCAGGTCAACCCCGGCCGCTTTAGCAGAGGTTGACCTGGTGTCCGATTCGCTCCCCGGGCACCAGGTCAACCTCTGGCGCTTTAGCAGAGGTTGACCTGGTGTCAGATTCGCTCCCCGGGCACCAGGTCAACCTCGGGCGCTTTAGCAGAGGTTGACCTGGTGTCCGATTCGCTCCCCGGGCACCAGGTAAACCGTGGCCGCTTTCAGCGGAGGTTGACCTGGTGGCCGATTCCCTCCCCGGGCACCAGGTCAACCTCCGCTGCTTTCAGCGGGGGTTGACCTGGTGGCCCATTCGCTCCCCGGGCACCAGGTCAACCTCCGCTGCTTTCAGCGGGGGTTGACCTGGTGGCCCATTCGCTCCCCGGGCACCAGGTCAACCGCACCCTTTTTCGGCCGCCTTCGCCTCCAAATTTTTCCCCCCGTTTCCTTACCCACTCCTCAGTCACTTCATACGCCCTCCCCCTTACATCCACCGTACGCAACACCTCCACCGGGCTTAATAGTCCACAACCGAGACCCAGGGCCTTCCCCGCTCTCAACAACCTCCACCCACAGTCCCCCTCCACCGGGCTTAATAGTCCACAACCGGGACCCAGGGCCTTCCCCGCTCTCAACAACCTCCACCCACGGTCCCCCTCCACCGGGCTTAATAGTCCACAACCGGGACCCAGGGCCTTCCCCGCTCTCAACAACCTCCACCCACGGTCCCCCTCCACCGGGCTTAATAGTCCACAACCGAGACCCAGGGCCTTCCCCGCTCTCAACAACCTCCACCCACGGTCCCCCTCCACCGGGCTTAATAGTCCACAACCGGGACCCAGGGCCTTCCCCGCTCTCAACAACCTCCACCCACGGTCCCCCTCCACCGGGCTTAATAGTCCACAACCGAGACCCAGGGCCTTCCCCGCTCTCAACAACCTCCACCCACGGTCCCCCTCCACCGGGCTTAATAGTCCACAACCGGGACCCAGGGCCTTCCCCGCTCTCAACAACCTCCACCCACGGTCCCCCTCCACCGGGCTTAATAGTCCACAACCGGGACCCAGGGCCTTCCCCGCTCTCAACAACCTCCACCCACGGTCCCCCTCCACCGGGCTTAATAGTCCACAACCGGGACCCAGGGCCTTCCCCGCTCTCAACAACCTCCACCCACGGTCCCCCTCCACCGGGCTTAATAGTCCACAACCGAGACCCAGGGCCTTCCCCGCTCTCAACAACCTCCACCCACGGTCCCCCTCCACCGGGCTTAATAGTCCACAACCGGGACCCAGGGCCTTCCCCGCTCTCAACAACCTCCACCCACGGTCCCCCTCCACCGGGCTTAATAGTCCACAACCGGGACCCAGGGCCTTCCCCGCTCTCAACCACCTCCACCCACGGTCCCCCTCCACCGGGCTTAATAGTCCACAACCGAGACCCAGGGCATTCCCCGCTCTCAACAACCTCCACCCACGGTCCCCCTCCACCGGGCTTAATAGTCCACAACCGGGACCCAGGGCCTTCCACGCTCTCAACAACCTCCACCCACGGTCCCCCTCCACCGGGCTTAATAGTCCACAACCGAGACCCAGGGCCTTCCCCGCTCTCAACCACCTCCACCCACGGTCCCCCTCCACCGGGCTTAATAGTCCACAACCGAGACCCAGGGCCTTCCCCGCTCTCAACCACCTCCACCCACGGTCCCCCTCCACCGGGCTTAATAGTCCACAACCGAGACCCAGGGCCTTCCCCGCTCTCAACCACCTCCACCCACGGTCCCCCTCCACCGGGCTTAATAGTCCACAACCGAGACCCAGGGCCTTCCCCGCTCTCAACAACCTCCACCCACGGTCCCCCAAGACGCACGTTCCAAGCCTTAACCCTCAGACCATCCACCCCCCGGGGGGGACCCCACACCCACCTGACTCCAACTCACTCCCACCAAAAACACCACCACCGCCACCGCCTCAACGGCCTGCCCCACCCAGCACTCCCACACACACACCTGCCCCACCAACGCTCCACATACGCTTTCTTCCCTCTCCCCGACCCGACCCAAGCCATCGCACCGCACCGGGTGAGGGCCTAAGCTTCCTCGCCCGCCCCCCCGCCCCCGACACGCAGGCAGGCAGAGGGAAAGGCCTCAGCGCCCCCCAGGACCGTCGCGCCGCCTTGGCCTCACGGCTTCCCTGCTCCCGCACGGCAGACACACGCCCCGCTCTACCCCCGCTGGGGCCAAAAGCTGCCTACGGCACCTGGGATTCCCAGGCGGTCACCCATCCAGGTACTAGCCAGGCCCGGGACGGTTTACCTTCCGAGATCGGACGAGATCGGGGGCATTCGGTCCGGTATGGCCGTAGGCCCCCGCCTCCCCGGGCTTTAGCGTCAGCAGCCTGGCCTCAGTCAGCCGGGCCCAAACAATTAACCCGGAGGCCGGGCCGAGGGAAAACTTCCTCCGAGCCGGCCCAAGGGGAAGGGAGGACGAGGACGCCGGGCCCGGGAGGTGACAGGACGTGCACGTCAGACCCGGGAAGCTGTGTGCCCCGAGGTTAACCCCCGGGCCGGGGCGGGGAGAGAAAAATGTTCTAAGTCCGGTAGGGACAGCAGGTCAACCCCGGTCCGAGGCGGGGAGAGAAAAAATTTCTAAGTCCTGCAGGGACAACAGGTCAACCCCGGTCCCAGGCGGGAGAGAAAAATTTTCAAAGTCCGGCAGGGACAGCAGGTCAACCCCGGCCGCTTTAGCAGAGGTTGACCTGGTGTCCGATTCGCTCCCCGGGCACCAGGTCAACCTCGCGCGCTTTAGCAGAGGTTGACCTGGTGTCAGATTCGCTCCCCGGGCACCAGGTCAACCTAGGGCGCTTTAGCGGAGGTTGACCTGGTGTCCGATTCGCTCCCCGGGCACCAGGTCAACCTCGGGCGCTTTAGCGGAGGTTGACCTGGTGTCCGATTCGCTCCCCGGGCACCAGGTCAACCTCGGGCGCTTTAGCAGAGGTTGACCTGGTGTCAGATTCGCTCCCCGGGCACCAGGTCAACCTCGGGCGCTTTAGCAGAGGTTGACCTGGTGTCCGATTCGCTCCCCGGGCACCAGGTAAACCGTGGCCGCTTTCAGCGGAGGTTGACCTGGTGGCCGATCCCCTCCTCGGGCTCCAAGTCCGGCAGGGACAACAGGTCAACCCCGGTCCCAGGCTGGAGAGAAAAAATTTCTAAGTCCGGCAGGGACAACAGGTCAACCCCGGTCCCAGGCTGGAGAGAAAAATTTTCTAAGTCCGGCAGGGACAACAGGTCAACCCCGGTACCGGGCTGGAGAGAAAAATTTTCTAAGTCCGGCAGGGACAGCAGGTCAACCCCGGCCGCTTTAGCAGAGGTTGACCTGGTGTCCGATTCGCTCCCCGGGCACCAGGTCAACCTCTGGCGCTTTAGCAGAGGTTGACCTGGTGTCAGATTCGCTCCCCGGGCACCAGGTCAACCTCGGGCGCTTTAGCAGAGGTTGACCTGGTGTCCGATTCGCTCCCCGGGCACCAGGTAAACCGTGGCCGCTTTCAGCGGAGGTTGACCTGGTGGCCGATTCCCTCCCCGGGCACCAGGTCAACCTCCGCTGCTTTCAGCGGGGGTTGACCTGGTGGCCCATTCGCTCCCCGGGCACCAGGTCAACCTCCGCTGCTTTCAGCGGGGGTTGACCTGGTGGCCCATTCGCTCCCCGGGCACCAGGTCAACCGCACCCTTTTTCGGCCGCCTTCGCCTCCAAATTTTTCCCCCCGTTTCCTTACCCACTCCTCAGTCACTTCATACGCCCTCCCCCTTACATCCACCGTACGCAACACCTCCACCGGGCTTAATAGTCCACAACCGAGACCCAGGGCCTTCCCCGCTCTCAACAACCTCCACCCACAGTCCCCCTCCACCGGGCTTAATAGTCCACAACCGGGACCCAGGGCCTTCCCCGCTCTCAACAACCTCCACCCACGGTCCCCCTCCACCGGGCTTAATAGTCCACAACCGGGACCCAGGGCCTTCCCCGCTCTCAACAACCTCCACCCACGGTCCCCCTCCACCGGGCTTAATAGTCCACAACCGGGACCCAGGGCCTTCCCCGCTCTCAACAACCTCCACCCACGGTCCCCCTCCACCGGGCTTAATAGTCCACAACCGGGACCCAGGGCCTTCCCCGCTCTCAACAACCTCCACCCACGGTCCCCCTCCACCGGGCTTAATAGTCCACAACCGAGACCCAGGGCCTTCCCCGCTCTCAACAACCTCCACCCACGGTCCCCCTCCACCGGGCTTAATAGTCCACAACCGGGACCCAGGGCCTTCCCCGCTCTCAACAACCTCCACCCACGGTCCCCCTCCACCGGGCTTAATAGTCCACAACCGGGACCCAGGGCCTTCCCCGCTCTCAACAACCTCCACCCACGGTCCCCCTCCACCGGGCTTAATAGTCCACAACCGGGACCCAGGGCCTTCCCCGCTCTCAACAACCTCCACCCACGGTCCCCCTCCACCGGGCTTAATAGTCCACAACCGGGACCCAGGGCCTTCCCCGCTCTCAACAACCTCCACCCACGGTCCCCCTCCACCGGGCTTAATAGTCCACAACCGAGACCCAGGGCATTCCCCGCTCTCAACAACCTCCACCCACGGTCCCCCTCCACCGGGCTTAATAGTCCACAACCGGGACCCAGGGCCTTCCACGCTCTCAACAACCTCCACCCACGGTCCCCCTCCACCGGGCTTAATAGTCCACAACCGAGACCCAGGGCCTTCCCCGCTCTCAACCACCTCCACCCACGGTCCCCCTCCACCGGGCTTAATAGTCCACAACCGAGACCCAGGGCCTTCCCCGCTCTCAACCACCTCCACCCACGGTCCCCCTCCACCGGGCTTAATAGTCCACAACCGAGACCCAGGGCCTTCCCCGCTCTCAACCACCTCCACCCACGGTCCCCCTCCACCGGGCTTAATAGTCCACAACCGAGACCCAGGGCCTTCCCCGCTCTCAACAACCTCCCCCCACGGTCCCCCAAGACGCACGTTCCAAGCCTTAACCCTCAGACCATCCACCCCTTGGGGGGGACCCCACACCCACCTGACCCCAACTCACTCCCACCAAAAACACCACCACCGCCACCGCCTCAACGGCCTGCCCCACCCAGCACTCCCACACACACACCTGCCCCACCAACGCTCCACACACGCTTTCTTCCCTCTCCCCGACCCGACCCAAGCCATCGCACCGCACCGGGTGAGGGCCTAAGCTTCCTCGCCCGCCCCCCCGCCCCCGACACGCAGGCAGGCAGAGGGAAAGGCCTCAGCGCCCCCCAGGACCGTCGCGCCGCCTTGGCCTCACGGCTTCCCTGCTCCCGCACGGCAGACACACGCCCCGCTCTACCCCCGCTGGGGCCAAAAGCTGCCTACGGCACCTGGGATTCCCAGGCGGTCACCCATCCAGGTACTAGCCAGGCCCGGGACGGTTTACCTTCCGAGATCGGACGAGATCGGGGGCATTCGGTCCGGTATGGCCGTAGGCCCCCGCCTCCCCGGGCTTTAGCGTCAGCAGCCTGGCCTCAGTCAGCCGGGCCCAAACAATTAACCCGGAGGCCGGGCCGAGGGAAAACTTCCTCCGAGCCGGCCCAAGGGGAAGGGAGGACGAGGACGCCGGGCCCGGGAGGTGACAGGACGTGCACGTCAGACCCGGGAAGCTGTGTGCCCCGAGGTTAACCCCCGGGCCGGGGCGGGGAGAGAAAAATGTTCTAAGTCCGGTAGGGACAGCAGGTCAACCCCGGTCCGAGGCGGGGAGAGAAAAAATTTCTAAGTCCTGCAGGGACAACAGGTCAACCCCGGTCCCAGGCGGGAGAGAAAAATTTTCAAAGTCCGGCAGGGACAGCAGGTCAACCCCGGCCGCTTTAGCAGAGGTTGACCTGGTGTCCGATTCGCTCCCCGGGCACCAGGTCAACCTCGCGCGCTTTAGCAGAGGTTGACCTGGTGTCAGATTCGCTCCCCGGGCACCAGGTCAACCTCGGGCGCTTTAGCGGAGGTTGACCTGGTGTCCGATTCGCTCCCCGGGCACCAGGTCAACCTCGGGCGCTTTAGCGGAGGTTGACCTGGTGTCCGATTCGCTCCCCGGGCACCAGGTCAACCTCGGGCGCTTTAGCAGAGGTTGACCTGGTGTCAGATTCGCTCCCCGGGCACCAGGTCAACCTCGGGCGCTTTAGCAGAGGTTGACCTGGTGTCCGATTCGCTCCCCGGGCACCAGGTAAACCGTGGCCGCTTTCAGCGGAGGTTGACCTGGTGGCCGATCCCCTCCTCGGGCTCCAAGTCCGGCAGGGACAACAGGTCAACCCCGGTCCCAGGCTGGAGAGAAAAAATTTCTAAGTCCGGCAGGGACAACAGGTCAACCCCGGTCCCAGGCTGGAGAGAAAAATTTTCTAAGTCCGGCAGGGACAACAGGTCAACCCCGGTACCGGGCTGGAGAGAAAAATTTTCTAAGTCCGGCAGGGACAGCAGGTCAACCCCGGCCGCTTTAGCAGAGGTTGACCTGGTGTCCGATTCGCTCCCCGGGCACCAGGTCAACCTCTGGCGCTTTAGCAGAGGTTGACCTGGTGTCAGATTCGCTCCCCGGGCACCAGGTCAACCTCGGGCGCTTTAGCAGAGGTTGACCTGGTGTCCGATTCGCTCCCCGGGCACCAGGTAAACCGTGGCCGCTTTCAGCGGAGGTTGACCTGGTGGCCGATTCCCTCCCCGGGCACCAGGTCAACCTCCGCTGCTTTCAGCGGGGGTTGACCTGGTGGCCCATTCGCTCCCCGGGCACCAGGTCAACCTCCGCTGCTTTCAGCGGGGGTTGACCTGGTGGCCCATTCGCTCCCCGGGCACCAGGTCAACCGCACCCTTTTTCGGCCGCCTTCGCCTCCAAATTTTTCCCCCCGTTTCCTTACCCACTCCTCAGTCACTTCATACGCCCTCCCCCTTACATCCACCGTACGCAACACCTCCACCGGGCTTAATAGTCCACAACCGAGACCCAGGGCCTTCCCCGCTCTCAACAACCTCCACCCACAGTCCCCCTCCACCGGGCTTAATAGTCCACAACCGGGACCCAGGGCCTTCCCCGCTCTCAACAACCTCCACCCACGGTCCCCCTCCACCGGGCTTAATAGTCCACAACCGGGACCCAGGGCCTTCCCCGCTCTCAACAACCTCCACCCACGGTCCCCCTCCACCGGGCTTAATAGTCCACAACCGAGACCCAGGGCCTTCCCCGCTCTCAACAACCTCCACCCACGGTCCCCCTCCACCGGGCTTAATAGTCCACAACCGGGACCCAGGGCCTTCCCCGCTCTCAACAACCTCCACCCACGGTCCCCCTCCACCGGGCTTAATAGTCCACAACCGGGACCCAGGGCCTTCCCCGCTCTCAACAACCTCCACCCACGGTCCCCCTCCACCGGGCTTAATAGTCCACAACCGGGACCCAGGGCCTTCCCCGCTCTCAACAACCTCCACCCACGGTCCCCCTCCACCGGGCTTAATAGTCCACAACCGGGACCCAGGGCCTTCCCCGCTCTCAACAACCTCCACCCACGGTCCCCCTCCACCGGGCTTAATAGTCCACAACCGAGACCCAGGGCCTTCCCCGCTCTCAACAACCTCCACCCACGGTCCCCCTCCACCGGGCTTAATAGTCCACAACCGGGACCCAGGGCCTTCCCCGCTCTCAACAACCTCCACCCACGGTCCCCCTCCACCGGGCTTAATAGTCCACAACCGAGACCCAGGGCCTTCCCCGCTCTCAACAACCTCCCCCCACGGTCCCCCAAGACGCACGTTCCAAGCCTTAACCCTCAGACCATCCACCCCCCGGGGGGGACCCCACACCCACCTGACCCCAACTCACTCCCACCAAAAACACCACCACCGCCACCGCCTCAACGGCCTGCCCCACCCAGCACTCCCACACACACACCTGCCCCACCAACGCTCCACACACGCTTTCTTCCCTCTCCCCGACCCGACCCAAGCCATCGCACCGCACCGGGTGAGGGCCTAAGCTTCCTCGCCCGCCCCCCCGCCCCCGACACGCAGGCAGGCAGAGGGAAAGGCCTCAGCGCCCCCCAGGACCGTCGCGCCGCCTTGGCCTCACGGCTTCCCTGCTCCCGCACGGCAGACACACGCCCCGCTCTACCCCCGCTGGGGCCAAAAGCTGCCTACGGCACCTGGGATTCCCAGGCGGTCACCCATCCAGGTACTAGCCAGGCCCGGGACGGTTTACCTTCCGAGATCGGACGAGATCGGGGGCATTCGGTCCGGTATGGCCGTAGGCCCCCGCCTCCCCGGGCTTTAGCGTCAGCAGCCTGGCCTCAGTCAGCCGGGCCCAAACAATTAACCCGGAGGCCGGGCCGAGGGAAAACTTCCTCCGAGCCGGCCCAAGGGGAAGGGAGGACGAGGACGCCGGGCCCGGGAGGTGACAGGACGTGCACGTCAGACCCGGGAAGCTGTGTGCCCCGAGGTTAACCCCCGGGCCGGGGCGGGGAGAGAAAAATGTTCTAAGTCCGGTAGGGACAGCAGGTCAACCCCGGTCCGAGGCGGGGAGAGAAAAAATTTCTAAGTCCTGCAGGGACAACAGGTCAACCCCGGTCCCAGGCGGGAGAGAAAAATTTTCAAAGTCCGGCAGGGACAGCAGGTCAACCCCGGCCGCTTTAGCAGAGGTTGACCTGGTGTCCGATTCGCTCCCCGGGCACCAGGTCAACCTCGCGCGCTTTAGCAGAGGTTGACCTGGTGTCAGATTCGCTCCCCGGGCACCAGGTCAACCTCGGGCGCTTTAGCGGAGGTTGACCTGGTGTCCGATTCGCTCCCCGGGCACCAGGTCAACCTCGGGCGCTTTAGCGGAGGTTGACCTGGTGTCCGATTCGCTCCCCGGGCACCAGGTCAACCTCGGGCGCTTTAGCAGAGGTTGACCTGGTGTCAGATTCGCTCCCCGGGCACCAGGTCAACCTCGGGCGCTTTAGCAGAGGTTGACCTGGTGTCCGATTCGCTCCCCGGGCACCAGGTAAACCGTGGCCGCTTTCAGCGGAGGTTGACCTGGTGGCCGATCCCCTCCTCGGGCTCCAAGTCCGGCAGGGACAACAGGTCAACCCCGGTCCCAGGCTGGAGAGAAAAAATTTCTAAGTCCGGCAGGGACAACAGGTCAACCCCGGTCCCAGGCTGGAGAGAAAAATTTTCTAAGTCCGGCAGGGACAACAGGTCAACCCCGGTACCGGGCTGGAGAGAAAAATTTTCTAAGTCCGGCAGGGACAGCAGGTCAACCCCGGCCGCTTTAGCAGAGGTTGACCTGGTGTCCGATTCGCTCCCCGGGCACCAGGTCAACCTCTGGCGCTTTAGCAGAGGTTGACCTGGTGTCAGATTCGCTCCCCGGGCACCAGGTCAACCTCGGGCGCTTTAGCAGAGGTTGACCTGGTGTCCGATTCGCTCCCCGGGCACCAGGTAAACCGTGGCCGCTTTCAGCGGAGGTTGACCTGGTGGCCGATTCCCTCCCCGGGCACCAGGTCAACCTCCGCTGCTTTCAGCGGGGGTTGACCTGGTGGCCCATTCGCTCCCCGGGCACCAGGTCAACCTCCGCTGCTTTCAGCGGGGGTTGACCTGGTGGCCCATTCGCTCCCCGGGCACCAGGTCAACCGCACCCTTTTTCGGCCGCCTTCGCCTCCAAATTTTTCCCCCCGTTTCCTTACCCACTCCTCAGTCACTTCATACGCCCTCCCCCTTACATCCACCGTACGCAACACCTCCACCGGGCTTAATAGTCCACAACCGAGACCCAGGGCCTTCCCCGCTCTCAACAACCTCCACCCACAGTCCCCCTCCACCGGGCTTAATAGTCCACAACCGGGACCCAGGGCCTTCCCCGCTCTCAACAACCTCCACCCACGGTCCCCCTCCACCGGGCTTAATAGTCCACAACCGGGACCCAGGGCCTTCCCCGCTCTCAACAACCTCCACCCACGGTCCCCCTCCACCGGGCTTAATAGTCCACAACCGAGACCCAGGGCCTTCCCCGCTCTCAACAACCTCCACCCACGGTCCCCCTCCACCGGGCTTAATAGTCCACAACCGGGACCCAGGGCCTTCCCCGCTCTCAACAACCTCCACCCACGGTCCCCCTCCACCGGGCTTAATAGTCCACAACCGAGACCCAGGGCCTTCCCCGCTCTCAACAACCTCCACCCACGGTCCCCCTCCACCGGGCTTAATAGTCCACAACCGGGACCCAGGGCCTTCCCCGCTCTCAACAACCTCCACCCACGGTCCCCCTCCACCGGGCTTAATAGTCCACAACCGGGACCCAGGGCCTTCCCCGCTCTCAACAACCTCCACCCACGGTCCCCCTCCACCGGGCTTAATAGTCCACAACCGGGACCCAGGGCCTTCCCCGCTCTCAACAACCTCCACCCACGGTCCCCCTCCACCGGGCTTAATAGTCCACAACCGAGACCCAGGGCCTTCCCCGCTCTCAACAACCTCCACCCACGGTCCCCCTCCACCGGGCTTAATAGTCCACAACCGGGACCCAGGGCCTTCCCCGCTCTCAACAACCTCCACCCACGGTCCCCCTCCACCGGGCTTAATAGTCCACAACCGGGACCCAGGGCCTTCCCCGCTCTCAACCACCTCCACCCACGGTCCCCCTCCACCGGGCTTAATAGTCCACAACCGAGACCCAGGGCATTCCCCGCTCTCAACAACCTCCACCCACGGTCCCCCTCCACCGGGCTTAATAGTCCACAACCGGGACCCAGGGCCTTCCACGCTCTCAACAACCTCCACCCACGGTCCCCCTCCACCGGGCTTAATAGTCCACAACCGAGACCCAGGGCCTTCCCCGCTCTCAACCACCTCCACCCACGGTCCCCCTCCACCGGGCTTAATAGTCCACAACCGAGACCCAGGGCCTTCCCCGCTCTCAACCACCTCCACCCACGGTCCCCCTCCACCGGGCTTAATAGTCCACAACCGAGACCCAGGGCCTTCCCCGCTCTCAACCACCTCCACCCACGGTCCCCCTCCACCGGGCTTAATAGTCCACAACCGAGACCCAGGGCCTTCCCCGCTCTCAACAACCTCCACCCACGGTCCCCCAAGACGCACGTTCCAAGCCTTAACCCTCAGACCATCCACCCCCCGGGGGGGACCCCACACCCACCTGACTCCAACTCACTCCCACCAAAAACACCACCACCGCCACCGCCTCAACGGCCTGCCCCACCCAGCACTCCCACACACACACCTGCCCCACCAACGCTCCACATACGCTTTCTTCCCTCTCCCCGACCCGACCCAAGCCATCGCACCGCACCGGGTGAGGGCCTAAGCTTCCTCGCCCGCCCCCCCGCCCCCGACACGCAGGCAGGCAGAGGGAAAGGCCTCAGCGCCCCCCAGGACCGTCGCGCCGCCTTGGCCTCACGGCTTCCCTGCTCCCGCACGGCAGACACACGCCCCGCTCTACCCCCGCTGGGGCCAAAAGCTGCCTACGGCACCTGGGATTCCCAGGCGGTCACCCATCCAGGTACTAGCCAGGCCCGGGACGGTTTACCTTCCGAGATCGGACGAGATCGGGGGCATTCGGTCCGGTATGGCCGTAGGCCCCCGCCTCCCCGGGCTTTAGCGTCAGCAGCCTGGCCTCAGTCAGCCGGGCCCAAACAATTAACCCGGAGGCCGGGCCGAGGGAAAACTTCCTCCGAGCCGGCCCAAGGGGAAGGGAGGACGAGGACGCCGGGCCCGGGAGGTGACAGGACGTGCACGTCAGACCCGGGAAGCTGTGTGCCCCGAGGTTAACCCCCGGGCCGGGGCGGGGAGAGAAAAATGTTCTAAGTCCGGTAGGGACAGCAGGTCAACCCCGGTCCGAGGCGGGGAGAGAAAAAATTTCTAAGTCCTGCAGGGACAACAGGTCAACCCCGGTCCCAGGCGGGAGAGAAAAATTTTCAAAGTCCGGCAGGGACAGCAGGTCAACCCCGGCCGCTTTAGCAGAGGTTGACCTGGTGTCCGATTCGCTCCCCGGGCACCAGGTCAACCTCGCGCGCTTTAGCAGAGGTTGACCTGGTGTCAGATTCGCTCCCCGGGCACCAGGTCAACCTAGGGCGCTTTAGCGGAGGTTGACCTGGTGTCCGATTCGCTCCCCGGGCACCAGGTCAACCTCGGGCGCTTTAGCGGAGGTTGACCTGGTGTCCGATTCGCTCCCCGGGCACCAGGTCAACCTCGGGCGCTTTAGCAGAGGTTGACCTGGTGTCAGATTCGCTCCCCGGGCACCAGGTCAACCTCGGGCGCTTTAGCAGAGGTTGACCTGGTGTCCGATTCGCTCCCCGGGCACCAGGTAAACCGTGGCCGCTTTCAGCGGAGGTTGACCTGGTGGCCGATCCCCTCCTCGGGCTCCAAGTCCGGCAGGGACAACAGGTCAACCCCGGTCCCAGGCTGGAGAGAAAAAATTTCTAAGTCCGGCAGGGACAACAGGTCAACCCCGGTCCCAGGCTGGAGAGAAAAATTTTCTAAGTCCGGCAGGGACAACAGGTCAACCCCGGTACCGGGCTGGAGAGAAAAATTTTCTAAGTCCGGCAGGGACAGCAGGTCAACCCCGGCCGCTTTAGCAGAGGTTGACCTGGTGTCCGATTCGCTCCCCGGGCACCAGGTCAACCTCTGGCGCTTTAGCAGAGGTTGACCTGGTGTCAGATTCGCTCCCCGGGCACCAGGTCAACCTCGGGCGCTTTAGCAGAGGTTGACCTGGTGTCCGATTCGCTCCCCGGGCACCAGGTAAACCGTGGCCGCTTTCAGCGGAGGTTGACCTGGTGGCCGATTCCCTCCCCGGGCACCAGGTCAACCTCCGCTGCTTTCAGCGGGGGTTGACCTGGTGGCCCATTCGCTCCCCGGGCACCAGGTCAACCTCCGCTGCTTTCAGCGGGGGTTGACCTGGTGGCCCATTCGCTCCCCGGGCACCAGGTCAACCGCACCCTTTTTCGGCCGCCTTCGCCTCCAAATTTTTCCCCCCGTTTCCTTACCCACTCCTCAGTCACTTCATACGCCCTCCCCCTTACATCCACCGTACGCAACACCTCCACCGGGCTTAATAGTCCACAACCGAGACCCAGGGCCTTCCCCGCTCTCAACAACCTCCACCCACAGTCCCCCTCCACCGGGCTTAATAGTCCACAACCGGGACCCAGGGCCTTCCCCGCTCTCAACAACCTCCACCCACGGTCCCCCTCCACCGGGCTTAATAGTCCACAACCGGGACCCAGGGCCTTCCCCGCTCTCAACAACCTCCACCCACGGTCCCCCTCCACCGGGCTTAATAGTCCACAACCGAGACCCAGGGCCTTCCCCGCTCTCAACAACCTCCACCCACGGTCCCCCTCCACCGGGCTTAATAGTCCACAACCGGGACCCAGGGCCTTCCCCGCTCTCAACAACCTCCACCCACGGTCCCCCTCCACCGGGCTTAATAGTCCACAACCGGGACCCAGGGCCTTCCCCGCTCTCAACAACCTCCACCCACGGTCCCCCTTCACCGGGCTTAATAGTCCACAACCGGGACCCAGGGCCTTCCCCGCTCTCAACAACCTCCACCCACGGTCCCCCTCCACCGGGCTTAATAGTCCACAACCGGGACCCAGGGCCTTCCCCGCTCTCAACAACCTCCACCCACGGTCCCCCTCCACCGGGCTTAATAGTCCACAACCGAGACCCAGGGCATTCCCCGCTCTCAACAACCTCCACCCACGGTCCCCCTCCACCGGGCTTAATAGTCCACAACCGGGACCCAGGGCCTTCCACGCTCTCAACAACCTCCACCCACGGTCCCCCTCCACCGGGCTTAATAGTCCACAACCGAGACCCAGGGCCTTCCCCGCTCTCAACCACCTCCACCCACGGTCCCCCTCCACCGGGCTTAATAGTCCACAACCGAGACCCAGGGCCTTCCCCGCTCTCAACCACCTCCACCCACGGTCCCCCTCCACCGGGCTTAATAGTCCACAACCGAGACCCAGGGCCTTCCCCGCTCTCAACCACCTCCACCCACGGTCCCCCTCCACCGGGCTTAATAGTCCACAACCGAGACCCAGGGCCTTCCCCGCTCTCAACAACCTCCCCCCACGGTCCCCCAAGACGCACGTTCCAAGCCTTAACCCTCAGACCATCCACCCCTTGGGGGGGACCCCACACCCACCTGACCCCAACTCACTCCCACCAAAAACACCACCACCGCCACCGCCTCAACGGCCTGCCCCACCCAGCACTCCCACACACACACCTGCCCCACCAACGCTCCACACACGCTTTCTTCCCTCTCCCCGACCCGACCCAAGCCATCGCACCGCACCGGGTGAGGGCCTAAGCTTCCTCGCCCGCCCCCCCGCCCCCGACACGCAGGCAGGCAGAAGGGAAAGGCCTCAGCGCCCCCCAGGACCGTCGCGCCGCCTTGGCCTCACGGCTTCCCTGCTCCCGCACGGCAGACACACGCCCCGCTCTACCCCCGCTGGGGCCAAAAGCTGCCTACGGCACCTGGGATTCCCAGGCGGTCACCCATCCAGGTACTAGCCAGGCCCGGGACGGTTTACCTTCCGAGATCGACGAGATCGGGGGCATTCGGTCCGGTATGGCCGTAGGCCCCCGCCTCCCCGGGCTTTAGCGTCAGCAGCCTGGCCTCAGTCAGCCGGGCCCAAACAATTAACCCGGAGGCCGGGCCGAGGGAAAACTTCCTCCGAGCCGGCCCAAGGGGAAGGGAGGACGAGGACGCCGGGCCCGGGAGGTGACAGGACGTGCACGTCAGACCCGGGAAGCTGTGTGCCCCGAGGTTAACCCCCGGGCCGGGGCGGGGAGAGAAAAATGTTCTAAGTCCGGTAGGGACAGCAGGTCAACCCCGGTCCGAGGCGGGGAGAGAAAAAATTTCTAAGTCCTGCAGGGACAACAGGTCAACCCCGGTCCCAGGCGGGAGAGAAAAATTTTCAAAGTCCGGCAGGGACAGCAGGTCAACCCCGGCCGCTTTAGCAGAGGTTGACCTGGTGTCCGATTCGCTCCCCGGGCACCAGGTCAACCTCGCGCGCTTTAGCAGAGGTTGACCTGGTGTCAGATTCGCTCCCCGGGCACCAGGTCAACCTCGGGCGCTTTAGCGGAGGTTGACCTGGTGTCCGATTCGCTCCCCGGGCACCAGGTCAACCTCGGGCGCTTTAGCGGAGGTTGACCTGGTGTCCGATTCGCTCCCCGGGCACCAGGTCAACCTCGGGCGCTTTAGCAGAGGTTGACCTGGTGTCAGATTCGCTCCCCGGGCACCAGGTCAACCTCGGGCGCTTTAGCAGAGGTTGACCTGGTGTCCGATTCGCTCCCCGGGCACCAGGTAAACCGTGGCCGCTTTCAGCGGAGGTTGACCTGGTGGCCGATCCCCTCCTCGGGCTCCAAGTCCGGCAGGGACAACAGGTCAACCCCGGTCCCAGGCTGGAGAGAAAAAATTTCTAAGTCCGGCAGGGACAACAGGTCAACCCCGGTCCCAGGCTGGAGAGAAAAATTTTCTAAGTCCGGCAGGGACAACAGGTCAACCCCGGTACCGGGCTGGAGAGAAAAATTTTCTAAGTCCGGCAGGGACAGCAGGTCAACCCCGGCCGCTTTAGCAGAGGTTGACCTGGTGTCCGATTCGCTCCCCGGGCACCAGGTCAACCTCTGGCGCTTTAGCAGAGGTTGACCTGGTGTCAGATTCGCTCCCCGGGCACCAGGTCAACCTCTGGCGCTTTAGCAGAGGTTGACCTGGTGTCCGATTCGCTCCCCGGGCACCAGGTAAACCGTGGCCGCTTTCAGCGGAGGTTGACCTGGTGGCCGATTCCCTCCCCGGGCACCAGGTCAACCTCCGCTGCTTTCAGCGGGGGTTGACCTGGTGGCCCATTCGCTCCCCGGGCACCAGGTCAACCTCCGCTGCTTTCAGCGGGGGTTGACCTGGTGGCCCATTCGCTCCCCGGGCACCAGGTCAACCGCACCCTTTTTCGGCCGCCTTCGCCTCCAAATTTTTCCCCCCGTTTCCTTACCCACTCCTCAGTCACTTCATACGCCCTCCCCCTTACATCCACCGTACGCAACACCTCCACCGGGCTTAATAGTCCACAACCGAGACCCAGGGCCTTCCCCGCTCTCAACAACCTCCACCCACAGTCCCCCTCCACCGGGCTTAATAGTCCACAACCGGGACCCAGGGCCTTCCCCGCTCTCAACAACCTCCACCCACGGTCCCCCTCCACCGGGCTTAATAGTCCACAACCGGGACCCAGGGCCTTCCCCGCTCTCAACAACCTCCACCCACGGTCCCCCTCCACCGGGCTTAATAGTCCACAACCGAGACCCAGGGCCTTCCCCGCTCTCAACAACCTCCACCCACGGTCCCCCTCCACCGGGCTTAATAGTCCACAACCGGGACCCAGGGCCTTCCCCGCTCTCAACAACCTCCACCCACGGTCCCCCTCCACCGGGCTTAATAGTCCACAACCGAGACCCAGGGCCTTCCCCGCTCTCAACAACCTCCACCCACGGTCCCCCTCCACCGGGCTTAATAGTCCACAACCGGGACCCAGGGCCTTCCCCGCTCTCAACAACCTCCACCCACGGTCCCCCTCCACCGGGCTTAATAGTCCACAACCGGGACCCAGGGCCTTCCCCGCTCTCAACAACCTCCACCCACGGTCCCCCTCCACCGGGCTTAATAGTCCACAACCGGGACCCAGGGCCTTCCCCGCTCTCAACAACCTCCACCCACGGTCCCCCTCCACCGGGCTTAATAGTCCACAACCGAGACCCAGGGCCTTCCCCGCTCTCAACAACCTCCACCCACGGTCCCCCTCCACCGGGCTTAATAGTCCACAACCGGGACCCAGGGCCTTCCCCGCTCTCAACAACCTCCACCCACGGTCCCCCTCCACCGGGCTTAATAGTCCACAACCGGGACCCAGGGCCTTCCCCGCTCTCAACCACCTCCACCCACGGTCCCCCTCCACCGGGCTTAATAGTCCACAACCGAGACCCAGGGCATTCCCCGCTCTCAACAACCTCCACCCACGGTCCCCCTCCACCGGGCTTAATAGTCCACAACCGGGACCCAGGGCCTTCCACGCTCTCAACAACCTCCACCCACGGTCCCCCTCCACCGGGCTTAATAGTCCACAACCGAGACCCAGGGCCTTCCCCGCTCTCAACCACCTCCACCCACGGTCCCCCTCCACCGGGCTTAATAGTCCACAACCGAGACCCAGGGCCTTCCCCGCTCTCAACCACCTCCACCCACGGTCCCCCTCCACCGGGCTTAATAGTCCACAACCGAGACCCAGGGCCTTCCCCGCTCTCAACAACCTCCACCCACGGTCCCCCTCCACCGGGCTTAATAGTCCACAACCGGGACCCAGGGCCTTCCCCGCTCTCAACAACCTCCACCCACGGTCCCCCTCCACCGGGCTTAATAGTCCACAACCGGGACCCAGGGCCTTCCCCGCTCTCAACAACCTCCACCCACGGTCCCCCTCCACCGGGCTTAATAGTCCACAACCGAGACCCAGGGCCTTCCCCGCTCTCAACAACCTCCACCCACGGTCCCCCTCCACCGGGCTTAATAGTCCACAACCGGGACCCAGGGCCTTCCCCGCTCTCAACAACCTCCACCCACGGTCCCCCTCCACCGGGCTTAATAGTCCACAACCGGGACCCAGGGCCTTCCCCGCTCTCAACCACCTCCACCCACGGTCCCCCTCCACCGGGCTTAATAGTCCACAACCGAGACCCAGGGCATTCCCCGCTCTCAACAACCTCCACCCACGGTCCCCCTCCACCGGGCTTAATAGTCCACAACCGGGACCCAGGGCCTTCCACGCTCTCAACAACCTCCACCCACGGTCCCCCTCCACCGGGCTTAATAGTCCACAACCGAGACCCAGGGCCTTCCCCGCTCTCAACCACCTCCACCCACGGTCCCCCTCCACCGGGCTTAATAGTCCACAACCGAGACCCAGGGCCTTCCCCGCTCTCAACCACCTCCACCCACGGTCCCCCTCCACCGGGCTTAATAGTCCACAACCGAGACCCAGGGCCTTCCCCGCTCTCAACCACCTCCACCCACGGTCCCCCTCCACCGGGCTTAATAGTCCACAACCGAGACCCAGGGCCTTCCCCGCTCTCAACAACCTCCACCCACGGTCCCCCAAGACGCACGTTCCAAGCCTTAACCCTCAGACCATCCACCCCCCGGGGGGGACCCCACACCCACCTGACTCCAACTCACTCCCACCAAAAACACCACCACCGCCACCGCCTCAACGGCCTGCCCCACCCAGCACTCCCACACACACACCTGCCCCACCAACGCTCCACATACGCTTTCTTCCCTCTCCCCGACCCGACCCAAGCCATCGCACCGCACCGGGTGAGGGCCTAAGCTTCCTCGCCCGCCCCCCCGCCCCCGACACGCAGGCAGGCAGAGGGAAAGGCCTCAGCGCCCCCCAGGACCGTCGCGCCGCCTTGGCCTCACGGCTTCCCTGCTCCCGCACGGCAGACACACGCCCCGCTCTACCCCCGCTGGGGCCAAAAGCTGCCTACGGCACCTGGGATTCCCAGGCGGTCACCCATCCAGGTACTAGCCAGGCCCGGGACGGTTTACCTTCCGAGATCGGACGAGATCGGGGGCATTCGGTCCGGTATGGCCGTAGGCCCCCGCCTCCCCGGGCTTTAGCGTCAGCAGCCTGGCCTCAGTCAGCCGGGCCCAAACAATTAACCCGGAGGCCGGGCCGAGGGAAAACTTCCTCCGAGCCGGCCCAAGGGGAAGGGAGGACGAGGACGCCGGGCCCGGGAGGTGACAGGACGTGCACGTCAGACCCGGGAAGCTGTGTGCCCCGAGGTTAACCCCCGGGCCGGGGCGGGGAGAGAAAAATGTTCTAAGTCCGGTAGGGACAGCAGGTCAACCCCGGTCCGAGGCGGGGAGAGAAAAAATTTCTAAGTCCTGCAGGGACAACAGGTCAACCCCGGTCCCAGGCGGGAGAGAAAAATTTTCAAAGTCCGGCAGGGACAGCAGGTCAACCCCGGCCGCTTTAGCAGAGGTTGACCTGGTGTCCGATTCGCTCCCCGGGCACCAGGTCAACCTCGCGCGCTTTAGCAGAGGTTGACCTGGTGTCAGATTCGCTCCCCGGGCACCAGGTCAACCTAGGGCGCTTTAGCGGAGGTTGACCTGGTGTCCGATTCGCTCCCCGGGCACCAGGTCAACCTCGGGCGCTTTAGCGGAGGTTGACCTGGTGTCCGATTCGCTCCCCGGGCACCAGGTCAACCTCGGGCGCTTTAGCAGAGGTTGACCTGGTGTCAGATTCGCTCCCCGGGCACCAGGTCAACCTCGGGCGCTTTAGCAGAGGTTGACCTGGTGTCCGATTCGCTCCCCGGGCACCAGGTAAACCGTGGCCGCTTTCAGCGGAGGTTGACCTGGTGGCCGATCCCCTCCTCGGGCTCCAAGTCCGGCAGGGACAACAGGTCAACCCCGGTCCCAGGCTGGAGAGAAAAAATTTCTAAGTCCGGCAGGGACAACAGGTCAACCCCGGTCCCAGGCTGGAGAGAAAAATTTTCTAAGTCCGGCAGGGACAACAGGTCAACCCCGGTACCGGGCTGGAGAGAAAAATTTTCTAAGTCCGGCAGGGACAGCAGGTCAACCCCGGCCGCTTTAGCAGAGGTTGACCTGGTGTCCGATTCGCTCCCCGGGCACCAGGTCAACCTCTGGCGCTTTAGCAGAGGTTGACCTGGTGTCAGATTCGCTCCCCGGGCACCAGGTCAACCTCGGGCGCTTTAGCAGAGGTTGACCTGGTGTCCGATTCGCTCCCCGGGCACCAGGTAAACCGTGGCCGCTTTCAGCGGAGGTTGACCTGGTGGCCGATTCCCTCCCCGGGCACCAGGTCAACCTCCGCTGCTTTCAGCGGGGGTTGACCTGGTGGCCCATTCGCTCCCCGGGCACCAGGTCAACCTCCGCTGCTTTCAGCGGGGGTTGACCTGGTGGCCCATTCGCTCCCCGGGCACCAGGTCAACCGCACCCTTTTTCGGCCGCCTTCGCCTCCAAATTTTTCCCCCCGTTTCCTTACCCACTCCTCAGTCACTTCATACGCCCTCCCCCTTACATCCACCGTACGCAACACCTCCACCGGGCTTAATAGTCCACAACCGAGACCCAGGGCCTTCCCCGCTCTCAACAACCTCCACCCACAGTCCCCCTCCACCGGGCTTAATAGTCCACAACCGGGACCCAGGGCCTTCCCCGCTCTCAACAACCTCCACCCACGGTCCCCCTCCACCGGGCTTAATAGTCCACAACCGGGACCCAGGGCCTTCCCCGCTCTCAACAACCTCCACCCACGGTCCCCCTCCACCGGGCTTAATAGTCCACAACCGAGACCCAGGGCCTTCCCCGCTCTCAACAACCTCCACCCACGGTCCCCCTCCACCGGGCTTAATAGTCCACAACCGGGACCCAGGGCCTTCCCCGCTCTCAACAACCTCCACCCACGGTCCCCCTCCACCGGGCTTAATAGTCCACAACCGGGACCCAGGGCCTTCCCCGCTCTCAACAACCTCCACCCACGGTCCCCCTCCACCGGGCTTAATAGTCCACAACCGGGACCCAGGGCCTTCCCCGCTCTCAACAACCTCCACCCACGGTCCCCCTCCACCGGGCTTAATAGTCCACAACCGGGACCCAGGGCCTTCCCCGCTCTCAACAACCTCCACCCACGGTCCCCCTCCACCGGGCTTAATAGTCCACAACCGAGACCCAGGGCATTCCCCGCTCTCAACAACCTCCACCCACGGTCCCCCTCCACCGGGCTTAATAGTCCACAACCGGGACCCAGGGCCTTCCACGCTCTCAACAACCTCCACCCACGGTCCCCCTCCACCGGGCTTAATAGTCCACAACCGAGACCCAGGGCCTTCCCCGCTCTCAACCACCTCCACCCACGGTCCCCCTCCACCGGGCTTAATAGTCCACAACCGAGACCCAGGGCCTTCCCCGCTCTCAACCACCTCCACCCACGGTCCCCCTCCACCGGGCTTAATAGTCCACAACCGAGACCCAGGGCCTTCCCCGCTCTCAACCACCTCCACCCACGGTCCCCCTCCACCGGGCTTAATAGTCCACAACCGAGACCCAGGGCCTTCCCCGCTCTCAACAACCTCCCCCCACGGTCCCCCAAGACGCACGTTCCAAGCCTTAACCCTCAGACCATCCACCCCTTGGGGGGGACCCCACACCCACCTGACCCCAACTCACTCCCACCAAAAACACCACCACCGCCACCGCCTCAACGGCCTGCCCCACCCAGCACTCCCACACACACACCTGCCCCACCAACGCTCCACACACGCTTTCTTCCCTCTCCCCGACCCGACCCAAGCCATCGCACCGCACCGGGTGAGGGCCTAAGCTTCCTCGCCCGCCCCCCCGCCCCCGACACGCAGGCAGGCAGAGGGAAAGGCCTCAGCGCCCCCCAGGACCGTCGCGCCGCCTTGGCCTCACGGCTTCCCTGCTCCCGCACGGCAGACACACGCCCCGCTCTACCCCCGCTGGGGCCAAAAGCTGCCTACGGCACCTGGGATTCCCAGGCGGTCACCCATCCAGGTACTAGCCAGGCCCGGGACGGTTTACCTTCCGAGATCGGACGAGATCGGGGGCATTCGGTCCGGTATGGCCGTAGGCCCCCGCCTCCCCGGGCTTTAGCGTCAGCAGCCTGGCCTCAGTCAGCCGGGCCCAAACAATTAACCCGGAGGCCGGGCCGAGGGAAAACTTCCTCCGAGCCGGCCCAAGGGGAAGGGAGGACGAGGACGCCGGGCCCGGGAGGTGACAGGACGTGCACGTCAGACCCGGGAAGCTGTGTGCCCCGAGGTTAACCCCCGGGCCGGGGCGGGGAGAGAAAAATGTTCTAAGTCCGGTAGGGACAGCAGGTCAACCCCGGTCCGAGGCGGGGAGAGAAAAAATTTCTAAGTCCTGCAGGGACAACAGGTCAACCCCGGTCCCAGGCGGGAGAGAAAAATTTTCAAAGTCCGGCAGGGACAGCAGGTCAACCCCGGCCGCTTTAGCAGAGGTTGACCTGGTGTCCGATTCGCTCCCCGGGCACCAGGTCAACCTCGCGCGCTTTAGCAGAGGTTGACCTGGTGTCAGATTCGCTCCCCGGGCACCAGGTCAACCTCGGGCGCTTTAGCGGAGGTTGACCTGGTGTCCGATTCGCTCCCCGGGCACCAGGTCAACCTCGGGCGCTTTAGCGGAGGTTGACCTGGTGTCCGATTCGCTCCCCGGGCACCAGGTCAACCTCGGGCGCTTTAGCAGAGGTTGACCTGGTGTCAGATTCGCTCCCCGGGCACCAGGTCAACCTCGGGCGCTTTAGCAGAGGTTGACCTGGTGTCCGATTCGCTCCCCGGGCACCAGGTAAACCGTGGCCGCTTTCAGCGGAGGTTGACCTGGTGGCCGATCCCCTCCTCGGGCTCCAAGTCCGGCAGGGACAACAGGTCAACCCCGGTCCCAGGCTGGAGAGAAAAAATTTCTAAGTCCGGCAGGGACAACAGGTCAACCCCGGTCCCAGGCTGGAGAGAAAAATTTTCTAAGTCCGGCAGGGACAACAGGTCAACCCCGGTACCGGGCTGGAGAGAAAAATTTTCTAAGTCCGGCAGGGACAGCAGGTCAACCCCGGCCGCTTTAGCAGAGGTTGACCTGGTGTCCGATTCGCTCCCCGGGCACCAGGTCAACCTCTGGCGCTTTAGCAGAGGTTGACCTGGTGTCAGATTCGCTCCCCGGGCACCAGGTCAACCTCTGGCGCTTTAGCAGAGGTTGACCTGGTGTCCGATTCGCTCCCCGGGCACCAGGTAAACCGTGGCCGCTTTCAGCGGAGGTTGACCTGGTGGCCGATTCCCTCCCCGGGCACCAGGTCAACCTCCGCTGCTTTCAGCGGGGGTTGACCTGGTGGCCCATTCGCTCCCCGGGCACCAGGTCAACCTCCGCTGCTTTCAGCGGGGGTTGACCTGGTGGCCCATTCGCTCCCCGGGCACCAGGTCAACCGCACCCTTTTTCGGCCGCCTTCGCCTCCAAATTTTTCCCCCCGTTTCCTTACCCACTCCTCAGTCACTTCATACGCCCTCCCCCTTACATCCACCGTACGCAACACCTCCACCGGGCTTAATAGTCCACAACCGAGACCCAGGGCCTTCCCCGCTCTCAACAACCTCCACCCACAGTCCCCCTCCACCGGGCTTAATAGTCCACAACCGGGACCCAGGGCCTTCCCCGCTCTCAACAACCTCCACCCACGGTCCCCCTCCACCGGGCTTAATAGTCCACAACCGGGACCCAGGGCCTTCCCCGCTCTCAACAACCTCCACCCACGGTCCCCCTCCACCGGGCTTAATAGTCCACAACCGAGACCCAGGGCCTTCCCCGCTCTCAACAACCTCCACCCACGGTCCCCCTCCACCGGGCTTAATAGTCCACAACCGGGACCCAGGGCCTTCCCCGCTCTCAACAACCTCCACCCACGGTCCCCCTCCACCGGGCTTAATAGTCCACAACCGAGACCCAGGGCCTTCCCCGCTCTCAACAACCTCCACCCACGGTCCCCCTCCACCGGGCTTAATAGTCCACAACCGGGACCCAGGGCCTTCCCCGCTCTCAACAACCTCCACCCACGGTCCCCCTCCACCGGGCTTAATAGTCCACAACCGGGACCCAGGGCCTTCCCCGCTCTCAACAACCTCCACCCACGGTCCCCCTCCACCGGGCTTAATAGTCCACAACCGGGACCCAGGGCCTTCCCCGCTCTCAACAACCTCCACCCACGGTCCCCCTCCACCGGGCTTAATAGTCCACAACCGAGACCCAGGGCCTTCCCCGCTCTCAACAACCTCCACCCACGGTCCCCCTCCACCGGGCTTAATAGTCCACAACCGGGACCCAGGGCCTTCCCCGCTCTCAACAACCTCCACCCACGGTCCCCCTCCACCGGGCTTAATAGTCCACAACCGGGACCCAGGGCCTTCCCCGCTCTCAACCACCTCCACCCACGGTCCCCCTCCACCGGGCTTAATAGTCCACAACCGAGACCCAGGGCATTCCCCGCTCTCAACAACCTCCACCCACGGTCCCCCTCCACCGGGCTTAATAGTCCACAACCGGGACCCAGGGCCTTCCACGCTCTCAACAACCTCCACCCACGGTCCCCCTCCACCGGGCTTAATAGTCCACAACCGAGACCCAGGGCCTTCCCCGCTCTCAACCACCTCCACCCACGGTCCCCCTCCACCGGGCTTAATAGTCCACAACCGAGACCCAGGGCCTTCCCCGCTCTCAACCACCTCCACCCACGGTCCCCCTCCACCGGGCTTAATAGTCCACAACCGAGACCCAGGGCCTTCCCCGCTCTCAACAACCTCCACCCACAGTCCCCCTCCACCGGGCTTAATAGTCCACAACCGGGACCCAGGGCCTTCCCCGCTCTCAACAACCTCCACCCACGGTCCCCCTCCACCGGGCTTAATAGTCCACAACCGGGACCCAGGGCCTTCCCCGCTCTCAACAACCTCCACCCACGGTCCCCCTCCACCGGGCTTAATAGTCCACAACCGAGACCCAGGGCCTTCCCCGCTCTCAACAACCTCCACCCACGGTCCCCCTCCACCGGGCTTAATAGTCCACAACCGGGACCCAGGGCCTTCCCCGCTCTCAACAACCTCCACCCACGGTCCCCCTCCACCGGGCTTAATAGTCCACAACCGGGACCCAGGGCCTTCCCCGCTCTCAACAACCTCCACCCACGGTCCCCCTCCACCGGGCTTAATAGTCCACAACCGGGACCCAGGGCCTTCCCCGCTCTCAACAACCTCCACCCACGGTCCCCCTCCACCGGGCTTAATAGTCCACAACCGGGACCCAGGGCCTTCCCCGCTCTCAACAACCTCCACCCACGGTCCCCCTCCACCGGGCTTAATAGTCCACAACCGAGACCCAGGGCATTCCCCGCTCTCAACAACCTCCACCCACGGTCCCCCTCCACCGGGCTTAATAGTCCACAACCGGGACCCAGGGCCTTCCACGCTCTCAACAACCTCCACCCACGGTCCCCCTCCACCGGGCTTAATAGTCCACAACCGAGACCCAGGGCCTTCCCCGCTCTCAACCACCTCCACCCACGGTCCCCCTCCACCGGGCTTAATAGTCCACAACCGGGACCCAGGGCCTTCCCCGCTCTCAACAACCTCCACCCACGGTCCCCCTCCACCGGGCTTAATAGTCCACAACCGGGACCCAGGGCCTTCCCCGCTCTCAACCACCTCCACCCACGGTCCCCCTCCACCGGGCTTAATAGTCCACAACCGAGACCCAGGGCATTCCCCGCTCTCAACAACCTCCACCCACGGTCCCCCTCCACCGGGCTTAATAGTCCACAACCGGGACCCAGGGCCTTCCACGCTCTCAACAACCTCCACCCACGGTCCCCCTCCACCGGGCTTAATAGTCCACAACCGAGACCCAGGGCCTTCCCCGCTCTCAACCACCTCCACCCACGGTCCCCCTCCACCGGGCTTAATAGTCCACAACCGAGACCCAGGGCCTTCCCCGCTCTCAACCACCTCCACCCACGGTCCCCCTCCACCGGGCTTAATAGTCCACAACCGAGACCCAGGGCCTTCCCCGCTCTCAACCACCTCCACCCACGGTCCCCCTCCACCGGGCTTAATAGTCCACAACCGAGACCCAGGGCCTTCCCCGCTCTCAACAACCTCCACCCACGGTCCCCCAAGACGCACGTTCCAAGCCTTAACCCTCAGACCATCCACCCCCCGGGGGGGACCCCACACCCACCTGACTCCAACTCACTCCCACCAAAAACACCACCACCGCCACCCGCCTCAACGGCCTGCCCCACCCAGCACTCCCACACACACACCTGCCCCACCAACGCTCCACATACGCTTTCTTCCCTCTCCCCGACCCGACCCAAGCCATCGCACCGCACCGGGTGAGGGCCTAAGCTTCCTCGCCCGCCCCCCCGCCCCCGACACGCAGGCAGGCAGAGGGAAAGGCCTCAGCGCCCCCCAGGACCGTCGCGCCGCCTTGGCCTCACGGCTTCCCTGCTCCCGCACGGCAGACACACGCCCCGCTCTACCCCCGCTGGGGCCAAAAGCTGCCTACGGCACCTGGGATTCCCAGGCGGTCACCCATCCAGGTACTAGCCAGGCCCGGGACGGTTTACCTTCCGAGATCGGACGAGATCGGGGGCATTCGGTCCGGTATGGCCGTAGGCCCCCGCCTCCCCGGGCTTTAGCGTCAGCAGCCTGGCCTCAGTCAGCCGGGCCCAAACAATTAACCCGGAGGCCGGGCCGAGGGAAAACTTCCTCCGAGCCGGCCCAAGGGGAAGGGAGGACGAGGACGCCGGGCCCGGGAGGTGACAGGACGTGCACGTCAGACCCGGGAAGCTGTGTGCCCCGAGGTTAACCCCCGGGCCGGGGCGGGGAGAGAAAAATGTTCTAAGTCCGGTAGGGACAGCAGGTCAACCCCGGTCCGAGGCGGGGAGAGAAAAAATTTCTAAGTCCTGCAGGGACAACAGGTCAACCCCGGTCCCAGGCGGGAGAGAAAAATTTTCAAAGTCCGGCAGGGACAGCAGGTCAACCCCGGCCGCTTTAGCAGAGGTTGACCTGGTGTCCGATTCGCTCCCCGGGCACCAGGTCAACCTCGCGCGCTTTAGCAGAGGTTGACCTGGTGTCAGATTCGCTCCCCGGGCACCAGGTCAACCTCGGGCGCTTTAGCGGAGGTTGACCTGGTGTCCGATTCGCTCCCCGGGCACCAGGTCAACCTCGGGCGCTTTAGCGGAGGTTGACCTGGTGTCCGATTCGCTCCCCGGGCACCAGGTCAACCTCGGGCGCTTTAGCAGAGGTTGACCTGGTGTCAGATTCGCTCCCCGGGCACCAGGTCAACCTCGGGCGCTTTAGCAGAGGTTGACCTGGTGTCCGATTCGCTCCCCGGGCACCAGGTAAACCGTGGCCGCTTTCAGCGGAGGTTGACCTGGTGGCCGATCCCCTCCTCGGGCTCCAAGTCCGGCAGGGACAACAGGTCAACCCCGGTCCCAGGCTGGAGAGAAAAAATTTCTAAGTCCGGCAGGGACAACAGGTCAACCCCGGTCCCAGGCTGGAGAGAAAAATTTTCTAAGTCCGGCAGGGACAACAGGTCAACCCCGGTACCGGGCTGGAGAGAAAAATTTTCTAAGTCCGGCAGGGACAGCAGGTCAACCCCGGCCGCTTTAGCAGAGGTTGACCTGGTGTCCGATTCGCTCCCCGGGCACCAGGTCAACCTCTGGCGCTTTAGCAGAGGTTGACCTGGTGTCAGATTCGCTCCCCGGGCACCAGGTCAACCTCGGGCGCTTTAGCAGAGGTTGACCTGGTGTCCGATTCGCTCCCCGGGCACCAGGTAAACCGTGGCCGCTTTCAGCGGAGGTTGACCTGGTGGCCGATTCCCTCCCCGGGCACCAGGTCAACCTCCGCTGCTTTCAGCGGGGGTTGACCTGGTGGCCCATTCGCTCCCCGGGCACCAGGTCAACCTCCGCTGCTTTCAGCGGGGGTTGACCTGGTGGCCCATTCGCTCCCCGGGCACCAGGTCAACCGCACCCTTTTTCGGCCGCCTTCGCCTCCAAATTTTTCCCCCCGTTTCCTTACCCACTCCTCAGTCACTTCATACGCCCTCCCCCTTACATCCACCGTACGCAACACCTCCACCGGGCTTAATAGTCCACAACCGAGACCCAGGGCCTTCCCCGCTCTCAACAACCTCCACCCACAGTCCCCCTCCACCGGGCTTAATAGTCCACAACCGGGACCCAGGGCCTTCCCCGCTCTCAACAACCTCCACCCACGGTCCCCCTCCACCGGGCTTAATAGTCCACAACCGGGACCCAGGGCCTTCCCCGCTCTCAACAACCTCCACCCACGGTCCCCCTCCACCGGGCTTAATAGTCCACAACCGAGACCCAGGGCCTTCCCCGCTCTCAACAACCTCCACCCACGGTCCCCCTCCACCGGGCTTAATAGTCCACAACCGGGACCCAGGGCCTTCCCCGCTCTCAACAACCTCCACCCACGGTCCCCCTCCACCGGGCTTAATAGTCCACAACCGAGACCCAGGGCCTTCCCCGCTCTCAACAACCTCCACCCACGGTCCCCCTCCACCGGGCTTAATAGTCCACAACCGGGACCCAGGGCCTTCCCCGCTCTCAACAACCTCCACCCACGGTCCCCCTCCACCGGGCTTAATAGTCCACAACCGGGACCCAGGGCCTTCCCCGCTCTCAACAACCTCCACCCACGGTCCCCCTCCACCGGGCTTAATAGTCCACAACCGGGACCCAGGGCCTTCCCCGCTCTCAACAACCTCCACCCACGGTCCCCCTCCACCGGGCTTAATAGTCCACAACCGAGACCCAGGGCCTTCCCCGCTCTCAACAACCTCCACCCACGGTCCCCCTCCACCGGGCTTAATAGTCCACAACCGGGACCCAGGGCCTTCCCCGCTCTCAACAACCTCCACCCACGGTCCCCCTCCACCGGGCTTAATAGTCCACAACCGGGACCCAGGGCCTTCCCCGCTCTCAACCACCTCCACCCACGGTCCCCCTCCACCGGGCTTAATAGTCCACAACCGAGACCCAGGGCATTCCCCGCTCTCAACAACCTCCACCCACGGTCCCCCTCCACCGGGCTTAATAGTCCACAACCGGGACCCAGGGCCTTCCACGCTCTCAACAACCTCCACCCACGGTCCCCCTCCACCGGGCTTAATAGTCCACAACCGAGACCCAGGGCCTTCCCCGCTCTCAACCACCTCCACCCACGGTCCCCCTCCACCGGGCTTAATAGTCCACAACCGAGACCCAGGGCCTTCCCCGCTCTCAACCACCTCCACCCACGGTCCCCCTCCACCGGGCTTAATAGTCCACAACCGAGACCCAGGGCCTTCCCCGCTCTCAACAACCTCCACCCACAGTCCCCCTCCACCGGGCTTAATAGTCCACAACCGGGACCCAGGGCCTTCCCCGCTCTCAACAACCTCCACCCACGGTCCCCCTCCACCGGGCTTAATAGTCCACAACCGGGACCCAGGGCCTTCCCCGCTCTCAACAACCTCCACCCACGGTCCCCCTCCACCGGGCTTAATAGTCCACAACCGAGACCCAGGGCCTTCCCCGCTCTCAACAACCTCCACCCACGGTCCCCCTCCACCGGGCTTAATAGTCCACAACCGGGACCCAGGGCCTTCCCCGCTCTCAACAACCTCCACCCACGGTCCCCCTCCACCGGGCTTAATAGTCCACAACCGGGACCCAGGGCCTTCCCCGCTCTCAACAACCTCCACCCACGGTCCCCCTCCACCGGGCTTAATAGTCCACAACCGGGACCCAGGGCCTTCCCCGCTCTCAACAACCTCCACCCACGGTCCCCCTCCACCGGGCTTAATAGTCCACAACCGGGACCCAGGGCCTTCCCCGCTCTCAACAACCTCCACCCACGGTCCCCCTCCACCGGGCTTAATAGTCCACAACCGAGACCCAGGGCATTCCCCGCTCTCAACAACCTCCACCCACGGTCCCCCTCCACCGGGCTTAATAGTCCACAACCGGGACCCAGGGCCTTCCACGCTCTCAACAACCTCCACCCACGGTCCCCCTCCACCGGGCTTAATAGTCCACAACCGAGACCCAGGGCCTTCCCCGCTCTCAACCACCTCCACCCACGGTCCCCCTCCACCGGGCTTAATAGTCCACAACCGGGACCCAGGGCCTTCCCCGCTCTCAACAACCTCCACCCACGGTCCCCCTCCACCGGGCTTAATAGTCCACAACCGGGACCCAGGGCCTTCCCCGCTCTCAACCACCTCCACCCACGGTCCCCCTCCACCGGGCTTAATAGTCCACAACCGAGACCCAGGGCATTCCCCGCTCTCAACAACCTCCACCCACGGTCCCCCTCCACCGGGCTTAATAGTCCACAACCGGGACCCAGGGCCTTCCACGCTCTCAACAACCTCCACCCACGGTCCCCCTCCACCGGGCTTAATAGTCCACAACCGAGACCCAGGGCCTTCCCCGCTCTCAACCACCTCCACCCACGGTCCCCCTCCACCGGGCTTAATAGTCCACAACCGAGACCCAGGGCCTTCCCCGCTCTCAACCACCTCCACCCACGGTCCCCCTCCACCGGGCTTAATAGTCCACAACCGAGACCCAGGGCCTTCCCCGCTCTCAACCACCTCCACCCACGGTCCCCCTCCACCGGGCTTAATAGTCCACAACCGAGACCCAGGGCCTTCCCCGCTCTCAACAACCTCCACCCACGGTCCCCCAAGACGCACGTTCCAAGCCTTAACCCTCAGACCATCCACCCCCCGGGGGGGACCCCACACCCACCTGACTCCAACTCACTCCCACCAAAAACACCACCACCGCCACCGCCTCAACGGCCTGCCCCACCCAGCACTCCCACACACACACCTGCCCCACCAACGCTCCACATACGCTTTCTTCCCTCTCCCCGACCCGACCCAAGCCATCGCACCGCACCGGGTGAGGGCCTAAGCTTCCTCGCCCGCCCCCCCGCCCCCGACACGCAGGCAGGCAGAGGGAAAGGCCTCAGCGCCCCCCAGGACCGTCGCGCCGCCTTGGCCTCACGGCTTCCCTGCTCCCGCACGGCAGACACACGCCCCGCTCTACCCCCGCTGGGGCCAAAAGCTGCCTACGGCACCTGGGATTCCCAGGCGGTCACCCATCCAGGTACTAGCCAGGCCCGGGACGGTTTACCTTCCGAGATCGGACGAGATCGGGGGCATTCGGTCCGGTATGGCCGTAGGCCCCCGCCTCCCCGGGCTTTAGCGTCAGCAGCCTGGCCTCAGTCAGCCGGGCCCAAACAATTAACCCGGAGGCCGGGCCGAGGGAAAACTTCCTCCGAGCCGGCCCAAGGGGAAGGGAGGACGAGGACGCCGGGCCCGGGAGGTGACAGGACGTGCACGTCAGACCCGGGAAGCTGTGTGCCCCGAGGTTAACCCCCGGGCCGGGGCGGGGAGAGAAAAATGTTCTAAGTCCGGTAGGGACAGCAGGTCAACCCCGGTCCGAGGCGGGGAGAGAAAAAATTTCTAAGTCCTGCAGGGACAACAGGTCAACCCCGGTCCCAGGCGGGAGAGAAAAATTTTCAAAGTCCGGCAGGGACAGCAGGTCAACCCCGGCCGCTTTAGCAGAGGTTGACCTGGTGTCCGATTCGCTCCCCGGGCACCAGGTCAACCTCGCGCGCTTTAGCAGAGGTTGACCTGGTGTCAGATTCGCTCCCCGGGCACCAGGTCAACCTAGGGCGCTTTAGCGGAGGTTGACCTGGTGTCCGATTCGCTCCCCGGGCACCAGGTCAACCTCGGGCGCTTTAGCGGAGGTTGACCTGGTGTCCGATTCGCTCCCCGGGCACCAGGTCAACCTCGGGCGCTTTAGCAGAGGTTGACCTGGTGTCAGATTCGCTCCCCGGGCACCAGGTCAACCTCGGGCGCTTTAGCAGAGGTTGACCTGGTGTCCGATTCGCTCCCCGGGCACCAGGTAAACCGTGGCCGCTTTCAGCGGAGGTTGACCTGGTGGCCGATCCCCTCCTCGGGCTCCAAGTCCGGCAGGGACAACAGGTCAACCCCGGTCCCAGGCTGGAGAGAAAAAATTTCTAAGTCCGGCAGGGACAACAGGTCAACCCCGGTCCCAGGCTGGAGAGAAAAATTTTCTAAGTCCGGCAGGGACAACAGGTCAACCCCGGTACCGGGCTGGAGAGAAAAATTTTCTAAGTCCGGCAGGGACAGCAGGTCAACCCCGGCCGCTTTAGCAGAGGTTGACCTGGTGTCCGATTCGCTCCCCGGGCACCAGGTCAACCTCTGGCGCTTTAGCAGAGGTTGACCTGGTGTCAGATTCGCTCCCCGGGCACCAGGTCAACCTCGGGCGCTTTAGCAGAGGTTGACCTGGTGTCCGATTCGCTCCCCGGGCACCAGGTAAACCGTGGCCGCTTTCAGCGGAGGTTGACCTGGTGGCCGATTCCCTCCCCGGGCACCAGGTCAACCTCCGCTGCTTTCAGCGGGGGTTGACCTGGTGGCCCATTCGCTCCCCGGGCACCAGGTCAACCTCCGCTGCTTTCAGCGGGGGTTGACCTGGTGGCCCATTCGCTCCCCGGGCACCAGGTCAACCGCACCCTTTTTCGGCCGCCTTCGCCTCCAAATTTTTCCCCCCGTTTCCTTACCCACTCCTCAGTCACTTCATACGCCCTCCCCCTTACATCCACCGTACGCAACACCTCCACCGGGCTTAATAGTCCACAACCGAGACCCAGGGCCTTCCCCGCTCTCAACAACCTCCACCCACAGTCCCCCTCCACCGGGCTTAATAGTCCACAACCGGGACCCAGGGCCTTCCCCGCTCTCAACAACCTCCACCCACGGTCCCCCTCCACCGGGCTTAATAGTCCACAACCGGGACCCAGGGCCTTCCCCGCTCTCAACAACCTCCACCCACGGTCCCCCTCCACCGGGCTTAATAGTCCACAACCGAGACCCAGGGCCTTCCCCGCTCTCAACAACCTCCACCCACGGTCCCCCTCCACCGGGCTTAATAGTCCACAACCGGGACCCAGGGCCTTCCCCGCTCTCAACAACCTCCACCCACGGTCCCCCTCCACCGGGCTTAATAGTCCACAACCGGGACCCAGGGCCTTCCCCGCTCTCAACAACCTCCACCCACGGTCCCCCTCCACCGGGCTTAATAGTCCACAACCGGGACCCAGGGCCTTCCCCGCTCTCAACAACCTCCACCCACGGTCCCCCTCCACCGGGCTTAATAGTCCACAACCGGGACCCAGGGCCTTCCCCGCTCTCAACAACCTCCACCCACGGTCCCCCTCCACCGGGCTTAATAGTCCACAACCGAGACCCAGGGCATTCCCCGCTCTCAACAACCTCCACCCACGGTCCCCCTCCACCGGGCTTAATAGTCCACAACCGGGACCCAGGGCCTTCCACGCTCTCAACAACCTCCACCCACGGTCCCCCTCCACCGGGCTTAATAGTCCACAACCGAGACCCAGGGCCTTCCCCGCTCTCAACCACCTCCACCCACGGTCCCCCTCCACCGGGCTTAATAGTCCACAACCGAGACCCAGGGCCTTCCCCGCTCTCAACCACCTCCACCCACGGTCCCCCTCCACCGGGCTTAATAGTCCACAACCGAGACCCAGGGCCTTCCCCGCTCTCAACCACCTCCACCCACGGTCCCCCTCCACCGGGCTTAATAGTCCACAACCGAGACCCAGGGCCTTCCCCGCTCTCAACAACCTCCCCCCACGGTCCCCCAAGACGCACGTTCCAAGCCTTAACCCTCAGACCATCCACCCCTTGGGGGGGACCCCACACCCACCTGACCCCAACTCACTCCCACCAAAAACACCACCACCGCCACCGCCTCAACGGCCTGCCCCACCCAGCACTCCCACACACACACCTGCCCCACCAACGCTCCACACACGCTTTCTTCCCTCTCCCCGACCCGACCCAAGCCATCGCACCGCACCGGGTGAGGGCCTAAGCTTCCTCGCCCGCCCCCCCGCCCCCGACACGCAGGCAGGCAGAGGGAAAGGCCTCAGCGCCCCCCAGGACCGTCGCGCCGCCTTGGCCTCACGGCTTCCCTGCTCCCGCACGGCAGACACACGCCCCGCTCTACCCCCGCTGGGGCCAAAAGCTGCCTACGGCACCTGGGATTCCCAGGCGGTCACCCATCCAGGTACTAGCCAGGCCCGGGACGGTTTACCTTCCGAGATCGGACGAGATCGGGGGCATTCGGTCCGGTATGGCCGTAGGCCCCCGCCTCCCCGGGCTTTAGCGTCAGCAGCCTGGCCTCAGTCAGCCGGGCCCAAACAATTAACCCGGAGGCCGGGCCGAGGGAAAACTTCCTCCGAGCCGGCCCAAGGGGAAGGGAGGACGAGGACGCCGGGCCCGGGAGGTGACAGGACGTGCACGTCAGACCCGGGAAGCTGTGTGCCCCGAGGTTAACCCCCGGGCCGGGGCGGGGAGAGAAAAATGTTCTAAGTCCGGTAGGGACAGCAGGTCAACCCCGGTCCGAGGCGGGGAGAGAAAAAATTTCTAAGTCCTGCAGGGACAACAGGTCAACCCCGGTCCCAGGCGGGAGAGAAAAATTTTCAAAGTCCGGCAGGGACAGCAGGTCAACCCCGGCCGCTTTAGCAGAGGTTGACCTGGTGTCCGATTCGCTCCCCGGGCACCAGGTCAACCTCGCGCGCTTTAGCAGAGGTTGACCTGGTGTCAGATTCGCTCCCCGGGCACCAGGTCAACCTCGGGCGCTTTAGCGGAGGTTGACCTGGTGTCCGATTCGCTCCCCGGGCACCAGGTCAACCTCGGGCGCTTTAGCGGAGGTTGACCTGGTGTCCGATTCGCTCCCCGGGCACCAGGTCAACCTCGGGCGCTTTAGCAGAGGTTGACCTGGTGTCAGATTCGCTCCCCGGGCACCAGGTCAACCTCGGGCGCTTTAGCAGAGGTTGACCTGGTGTCCGATTCGCTCCCCGGGCACCAGGTAAACCGTGGCCGCTTTCAGCGGAGGTTGACCTGGTGGCCGATCCCCTCCTCGGGCTCCAAGTCCGGCAGGGACAACAGGTCAACCCCGGTCCCAGGCTGGAGAGAAAAAATTTCTAAGTCCGGCAGGGACAACAGGTCAACCCCGGTCCCAGGCTGGAGAGAAAAATTTTCTAAGTCCGGCAGGGACAACAGGTCAACCCCGGTACCGGGCTGGAGAGAAAAATTTTCTAAGTCCGGCAGGGACAGCAGGTCAACCCCGGCCGCTTTAGCAGAGGTTGACCTGGTGTCCGATTCGCTCCCCGGGCACCAGGTCAACCTCTGGCGCTTTAGCAGAGGTTGACCTGGTGTCAGATTCGCTCCCCGGGCACCAGGTCAACCTCTGGCGCTTTAGCAGAGGTTGACCTGGTGTCCGATTCGCTCCCCGGGCACCAGGTAAACCGTGGCCGCTTTCAGCGGAGGTTGACCTGGTGGCCGATTCCCTCCCCGGGCACCAGGTCAACCTCCGCTGCTTTCAGCGGGGGTTGACCTGGTGGCCCATTCGCTCCCCGGGCACCAGGTCAACCTCCGCTGCTTTCAGCGGGGGTTGACCTGGTGGCCCATTCGCTCCCCGGGCACCAGGTCAACCGCACCCTTTTTCGGCCGCCTTCGCCTCCAAATTTTTCCCCCCGTTTCCTTACCCACTCCTCAGTCACTTCATACGCCCTCCCCCTTACATCCACCGTACGCAACACCTCCACCGGGCTTAATAGTCCACAACCGAGACCCAGGGCCTTCCCCGCTCTCAACAACCTCCACCCACAGTCCCCCTCCACCGGGCTTAATAGTCCACAACCGGGACCCAGGGCCTTCCCCGCTCTCAACAACCTCCACCCACGGTCCCCCTCCACCGGGCTTAATAGTCCACAACCGGGACCCAGGGCCTTCCCCGCTCTCAACAACCTCCACCCACGGTCCCCCTCCACCGGGCTTAATAGTCCACAACCGAGACCCAGGGCCTTCCCCGCTCTCAACAACCTCCACCCACGGTCCCCCTCCACCGGGCTTAATAGTCCACAACCGGGACCCAGGGCCTTCCCCGCTCTCAACAACCTCCACCCACGGTCCCCCTCCACCGGGCTTAATAGTCCACAACCGAGACCCAGGGCCTTCCCCGCTCTCAACAACCTCCACCCACGGTCCCCCAAGACGCACGTTCCAAGCCTTAACCCTCAGACCATCCACCCCCCCTGGGGGGGACCCCACACCCACCTGACCCCAACTCACTCCCACCAAAAACACCACCACCGCCACCGCCTCAACGGCCTGCCCCACCCAGCACTCCCACACACACACCTGCCCCACCAACGCTCCACACACGCTTTCTTCCCTCTCCCCGACCCGACCCAAGCCATCGCACCGCACCGGGTGAGGGCCTAAGCTTCCTCGCCCGCCCCCCCGCCCCCGACACGCAGGCAGGCAGAGGGAAAGGCCTCAGCGCCCCCCAGGACCGTCGCGCCGCCTTGGCCTCACGGCTTCCCTGCTCCCGCACGGCAGACACACGCCCCGCTCTACCCCCGCTGGGGCCAAAAGCTGCCTACGGCACCTGGGATTCCCAGGCGGTCACCCATCCAGGTACTAGCCAGGCCCGGGACGGTTTACCTTCCGAGATCGGACGAGATCGGGGGCATTCGGTCCGGTATGGCCGTAGGCCCCCGCCTCCCCGGGCTTTAGCGTCAGCAGCCTGGCCTCAGTCAGCCGGGCCCAAACAATTAACCCGGAGGCCGGGCCGAGGGAAAACTTCCTCCGAGCCGGCCCAAGGGGAAGGGAGGACGAGGACGCCGGGCCCGGGAGGTGACAGGACGTGCACGTCAGACCCGGGAAGCTGTGCGCCCCGAGGTTAACCCCCGGGCCGGGGCGGGGAGAGAAAAATGTTCTAAGTCCGGTAGGGACAGCAGGTCAACCCCGGTCCGAGGCGGGGAGAGAAATTTTCCAAGTCCGGCAGGGACAGCAGGTCAACCCCGGCCGCCGTAGCAGAGGTTGACCTGGTGTCCGATTCGCTCCCCGGGCACCAGGTCAACCTCGGGCGCTTTAGCGGAGGTTGACCTGGTGTCCGATTCGCTCCCCGGGCACCAGGTAAACCGTGGCCGCTTTCAGCGGAGGTTGACCTGGTGGCCGATCCCCTCCTGGGGCTCCAAGTCCGGCAGGGACAGCAGGTCAACCCCGGCCGCTTTAGCAGAGGTTGACCTGGTGTCCGATTCGCTCCCCGGGCACCAGGTAAACCGTGGCCGCTTTCAGCGGAGGTTGACCTGGTGGCCGATCCCCTCCTCGGGCTCCAAGTCCGGCAGGGACAGCAGGTGAACCCCGGCCGCTTTAGCAGAGGTTGACCTGGTGTCCGATTCGCTCCCCGGGCACCAGGTAAACCGTGGCCGCTTTCAGCGGAGGTTGACCTGGTGGCCGATCCCCTCCTGGGGCTCCAAGTCCGGCAGGGACAGCAGGTCAACCCCGGCCGCTTTAGCAGAGGTTGACCTGGTGTCCGATTCGCTCCCCGGGCACCAGGTAAACCGTGGCCGCTTTCAGCGGAGGTTGACCTGGTGGCCGATCCCCTCCTCGGGCTCCAAGTCCGGCAGGGACAGCAGGTCAACCCCGGCCGCTTTAGCAGAGGTTGACCTGGTGTCCGATTCGCTCCCCGGGCACCAGGTAAACCGTGGCCGCTTTCAGCGGAGGTTGACCTGGTGGCCGATCCCCTCCTCGGGCTCCAAGTCCGGCAGGGACAACAGGTCAACCCCGGTCCCAGGCTGGAGAGAAAAATTTTCTAAGTCCGGCAGGGACAGCAGGTCAACCCCGGCCGCTTTAGCAGAGGTTGACCTGGTGTCCGATTCGCTCCCCGGGCACCAGGTCAACCTCTGGCGCTTTAGCAGAGGTTGACCTGGTGTCAGATTCGCTCCCCGGGCACCAGGTCAACCTCGGGCGCTTTAGCAGAGGTTGACCTGGTGTCCGATTCGCTCCCCGGGCACCAGGTAAACCGTGGGCGCTTTCAGCGGAGGTTGACCTGGTGGCCGATTCCCTCCTCGGGCTCCAAGTCCGGCAGGGACAGCAGGTCAACCCCGGTCCCAGGCGGGGAGAGAAAAAATTTCAAAGTCCGGCAGGGACAACAGGTCAACCCCGGTCCCAGGCTGGAGAGAAAAATTTTCTAAGTCCGGCAGGGACAGCAGGTCAACCCCGGCCGCTTCAGCTGAGGTTGACCTGGTGTCCGATTCGCTCCCCGGGCACCAGGTAAACCGTGGCCGCTTTCAGCGGAGGTTGACCTGGTGGCCGATCCCCTCCTGGGGCTCCAAGTCCGGCAGGGACAACAGGTCAACCCCGGTCCCAGGCGGGAGAGAAAAATTTTCTAAGTCCGGCAGGGACAACAGGTCAACCCCGGTTCCGAGCGGGAGAGAAAAATTTTCTAAGTCCGGCAGGGACAACAGGTCAACCCCGGTCCCAGGCGGCAGAGAAAAATTTTCTAAGTCCGGCAGGGACAACAGGTCAACCCCGGTCCCAGGCGGCAGAGAAAAAATTTCTAAGTCCGGCAGGGACAACAGGTCAACCCCGGTCCCAGGCGGCAGAGAAAAAATTTCTAAGTCCGGCAGGGACAACAGGTCAACCCCGGTCCCGGGCGGGAGAGAAAAATTTTCTAAGTCCGGCAGGGACAACAGGTCAACCCCGGTCCCAGGCGGCAGAGAAAAAATTTCTAAGTCCGGCAGGGACAACAGGTCAACCCCGGTCCCAGGCGGGAGAGAAAAAATTTCTAAGTCCGGCAGGGACAACAGGTCAACCCCGGTCCCAGGCGGCAGAGAAAAATTTTCTAAGTCCGGCAGGGACAACAGGTCAACCCCGGTCCCAGGCTGGAGAGAAAAAATTTCTAAGTCCGGCAGGGACAGCAGGTCAACCCCGGCCGCTTCAGCTGAGGTTGACCTGGTGTCCGATTCGCTCCCCGGGCACCAGGTAAACCGTGGCCGCTTTCAGCGGAGGTTGACCTGGTGGCCGATCCCCTCCTGGGGCTCCAAGTCCGGCAGGGACAACAGGTCAACCCCGGTCCCAGGCGGGAGAGAAAAATTTTCTAAGTCCGGCAGGGACAACAGGTCAACCCCGGTTCCGAGCGGGAGAGAAAAATTTTCTAAGTCCGGCAGGGACAACAGGTCAACCCCGGTACCGGGCGGGAGAGAAAAAATTTCTAAGTCCGGCAGGGACAACAGGTCAACCCCGGTCCCAGGCTGGAGAGAAAAAATTTCTAAGTCCGGCAGGGACAACAGGTCAACCCCGGTCCCAGGCTGGAGAGAAAAAATTTCTAAGTCCGGCAGGGACAACAGGTCAACCCCGGTCCCAGGCTGGAGAGAAAAAATTTCTAAGTCCGGCAGGGACAACAGGTCAACCCCGGTCCCAGGCGGGAGAGAAAAATTTTCCAAGTCCGGCAGGGACAACAGGTCAACCCCGGTCCCAGGCGGCAGAGAAAAAATTTCTAAGTCCGGCAGGGACAACAGGTCAACCCCGGTCCCAGGCGGGAGAGAAAAATTTTCTAAGTCCGGCAGGGACAACAGGTCAACCCCGGTCCCAGGCGGGAGAGAAAAATTTTCTAAGTCCGGCAGGGACAACAGGTCAACCCCGGTCCCAGGCGGCAGAGAAAAATTTTCTAAGTCCGGCAGGGACAACAGGTCAACCCCGGTCCCAGGCGGGAGAGAAAAAATTTCTAAGTCCGGCAGGGACAACAGGTCAACCCCGGTCCCAGGCGGCAGAGAAAAAATTTCTAAGTCCGGCAGGGACAACAGGTCAACCCCGGTCCCAGGCGGCAGAGAAAAAATTTCTAAGTCCGGCAGGGACAACAGGTCAACCCCGGTCCCAGGCTGGAGAGAAAAAATTTCTAAGTCCGGCAGGGACAACAGGTCAACCCCGGTCCCAGGCGGCAGAGAAAAATTTTCTAAGTCCGGCAGGGACAACAGGTCAACCCCGGTCCCAGGCGGGAGAGAAAAATTTTCTAAGTCCGGCAGGGACAACAGGTCAACCCCGGTCCCAGGCGGGAGAGAAAAAATTTCTAAGTCCGGCAGGGACAACAGGTCAACCCCGGTCCCAGGCGGGAGAGAAAAATTTTCTAAGTCCGGCAGGGACAACAGGTCAACCCCGGTCCCAGGCGGCAGAGAAAAATTTTCTAAGTCCGGCAGGGACAACAGGTCAACCCCGGTCCCAGGCGGCAGAGAAAAAATTTCTAAGTCCGGCAGGGACAACAGGTCAACCCCGGTCCCAGGCGGCAGAGAAAAAATTTCTAAGTCCGGCAGGGACAACAGGTCAACCCCGGTCCCAGGCGGCAGAGAAAAAATTTCTAAGTCCGGCAGGGACAACAGGTCAACCCCGGTCCCAGGCGGGAGAGAAAAAATTTCTAAGTCCGGCAGGGACAACAGGTCAACCCCGGTCCCGGGCTGGAGAGAAAAATTTTCTAAGT